>NC_090265.1:616483678-616783678 GCF_040414725.1 Anabrus simplex | reverse complement strand
TTGAAACAGGGGTATCTAGTACCCAACCTATTGGGCCGTAGCGGAAAAGAACAGGTTAAGAAAATGGCCCGAAACACAAACGAAAGGAGGCGAATGCTTGTGCTCCTAGATATGAACACTTCAAACCTAAAGGGCACTAGGCCGATGAAACAGGGGCTATTCCCAAACTATGGAGGTGACTCGTATAAGAAGAAATTAAGGACATTACGAAAAGGAAGAAAACCAGTTACAAAACGTAGTCACCTCAAATCAATATGAAGGGGGAGCTCGAGAGGGTATATCACTCTCTATCCCCGATTCACAGTTAAAAATTTATGAAGTTATTACATAAGCCGGCAGAAGTTACATTTACAGAAAAGTAGGTTACATCGTTAAAGTTTCGGACCTATCCCTCGGGTTAAACTGCGGAGCTAGCAAGAAATAGAGATGTTAAACGGCCATTACCTTTCTGAAGAACTGCTGCCTGATGAAAGAGGTGCATCCCGCCTCCTGCTCTACACACACACTTAGTTAGATATTGATAAAAGGGCCAAGAGACGTGAAAATCCGCAGTTTATAAACCCTCGGGGAAAGTTGAAGACCTTTCATGAATAATCAAGCCACGCCCTCTCACTTTATTGGTTACCTTAAAGTTACTTACAAAATCGAAGAAGAAGAAGAAGAAGAAGAAGAAGACTGTGATAGGACGAAAATTAATTACAGAAATTAAGGATTGGCTAAATTCAAAACTGGCAGAGGAAAAGATTAATGTTGCCAACCCAAAAATGAATGAACATAATTTAGTTAGAAGAACTTATGAATACAAAACTTCTTTAAATCAAAGTTCATCCACTTCTCACCAGGGTGCATGATCATAGTTTTTGTAGTGACATCTGTTACAGAAGGTCCAAACTTCTTGATAAATGGTAAACAAAACACGAAGAATTTCACACAGTACATGAAACTTCAAAATAACAAAATTTCATTAGATTTCTGTAGTGACATCTTCTGAGTAACGGTTTAAGTAGATGTAGTTTCAAGTTCACTGTTCCTCCAGAAGAGGAGTTCTTTTGGGTGCAAGATTTAAATGTGCGACTTGGAGGTGTACCTCTCGGTACAATTATTATTATTATTATTATTATTATTATTATTATTATTATTATTATTATTATTATTATTATTCCTTTTCCTTTTGGCTAGAAGTGGAGCGCGTTATTTCAAGTATGTACATGCTTGAGGTTTCATTCTTCCCAGTATTCCCTCATTCGCTTTTTGTGAGCCTTTTTCTTTCATCAGTCCACTTCTTGCCTGTTCTTAGCATTGGCTTTTCTTGGAATAGCTGGTATTCTCGAATTTCTTCTGGGGACGAACACGTCCTGGATGTTTTCGTGTGCAATTCCTATTTCTCTAAGGTCTTTTTCAACTACGGTTAACGGAGGTTTCTTGTTTACAAACTAGGAAAAAATCCGGTTGGTTAATCCTTGCGAGCTCGTACGTGTTATGTGGCCATAAAGATTAATCCTCTGTTTCCGAATGGTGTCCGATATCGTCTCCATATGCAGGTACAATTCATGTTTATGCTGTCTCCTGTACTCACCATTTTCTCTGACTGATCTCAAGGGACATTTATTTATATTATTATTATTATTATTATTATTATTATTATTAGTATTTATTATTATTTTCATCATCATCATCATCATCATTGTCTATCACTTAAAAAGTTAACTAAAAACAGATTTTTACCGTCCGTTCAGCCGTTCTACTTGACCGATTTGCTTCATTCCGATTCATTCTCTCAGGAATTACCTGCCGATGAATCATCAGATATTTAAAGGTCTCTAATTTCAGTCAATCAAGTCCCTTAATGACCACTCCAATAATTGCAGGCGAAGGCTTACCCTAGTCCGCAATACATTCTGCAATGAGCGGGATGCTAAGCGATTAACGCTTTCACTAATATTCTGATGTACGATACGTGATTTTAATCCTTAGTAATGTGATTGCATGCAGCCATCTTTGATTACTACTTGTCCAGCCTGAGAGTATACAATTCCTCTCACCATGGAAGAATACTATTCTCTGCAAGATACTCTTTGATAGTCTGACCTTCTCCGGCTTCTAAATATAGTCAACAGATGGCAGAACATTCCTAATAACTTATATGCTGCTAAGTTAAAGGTCGACGTGCATACAGACGGTAAGGTATAATAGGGATCAGCTTCCCGTATGACCATTAAGAAAGTGCAGGGACACCGAACCAGTATTTAGTCACGGTCAATTTTATGGTGCACTATCTCGGGCAAGATCGTTGGAAAATGTTGGGATCCAGATACGCCCAAATGGTCGAAGCACAGTGAACATTGTATGGAAAGATGTGTTATAAACTAAATAACGAGTGGATCAGTTATTATGTGCCGGTATTAAATGTTCATAGAACTACTGAAAAGGACAGGCAAAACAGAATGACTACGACAGACATATCAAGACGACTTGTCTGACCTATTGATAACGAATGCTCCGGAGTATTATTATTATTATTATTATTGGTATTCTCAAGCTATGGATGCATTTAATATCTTCACAATCGTCAGAATTTTACGTAAGTCTAATTATTATTTGAAGCATCTTAAAGCTTTTCTTACAATTAACATTCAAAATAATTTCAACCAACTCTCCATGCATGGGATATTAATGAGCTATACCAAATTTCTAGTAATTCCATTCCTTCTGCAGCCAGTACCTGCTATGAATGGTGTGAAAATATTGCTCATAGGGTCGGCTGGTGCATGCATTTCAGTGGGCTTGGCAGACTGATATGTAATAGCAACTTCTGGCTCGGTGAGGAAAGCAACGGGAAACTACCTCACTCCTCATTTCCCTAGTACGCCTCTTCAGTGATGCCTAGGCCATCTATGACAGCTGACGGCAGAGTTGTTGAGGATCCAACCAACCTTCGCGCTGAGGACTAAACATACATACACCAAATTTCTGTTGTTTTTTTACTTTTCACTTCAACCGAAGCATTTAAGAAATGTCAGTGTATATAACACATTAAGATGATAATTTTTTCTTGTATGTCTTGTTGCATCTTTTATTCACTCCTATGAGGCCAAGTTTCAAAGTGGCTTTTGCTTGGACTGGGTTCGATTCTTTTCTTAAATTTCTTGCTTTTTGGCAAGTTTTCATTCCAATCTAAAATATTTCAGTTCACTTCTCATTGGGCTTGGATGTAAAAGTAATTTTATCGTTTTGTCTTCAAATGATTGATTCAATCTTTTTTCTGTCAGTATCACGATAATACTCAACAAGTCTCAGTTTCCAGTTGATGAAGAGTATAGTAGCAGAAATTGTGTGGTGATTTATAATACTATATTATTTTGTTGCAGACTTATCCGTCGGACTTATCAGCGTGCTCACTGACATAGTGTGGCGTATCACCGTATCTTGGAATGCCGGGAATGCAGCCTGCAAAATTATCCGATTTTTACAGGTAAGCCCATTTGTGCCCTTGTAAAGAAACTGGACTCTCTTCTTACAGAATAAAGTTCATCGCTACCCTAGTACGATTGCACTAGTATACCTTATACGATTTTTATAGTATTCTTCTTGTAAATCTTCAGTGAATGATGAGTAGACATAGGTTTTTTAGACAGTAATAGGTTAGAATGCAAACTAATTTGATTAGTATTAAGTGTCGTGCAATCCATTCTTCCATAATGTAGCAGGAGTAACATAAATAAGTAGGATTTCTACAGGTCGTACCCCTAATATCTATGCAAATCTCACAGCATAAACGTTGTACAGGGTAGAGTACTTGTTACTCGCATAAGTTTGCATTCAACCCTGAAAAAATGAAAACCTACAACCAGTTTTCAGTCATTGACCGGGTCAGGGATGGAATGAATGAAGCAGATATAGGCTATTAGTACGATGGGATCGCCACTCACAAAGTGATTTATAGATAGATAGATTTACTGATAGATGCTATGAAATGTGAATGGAGAGTGTTTCTGGAATGAAAGATGACAGGGAAAACCGGAGTACCCGGAGGAAAACCTGTCCCGCCTCCGCTTTGTCCAGCACAAATCTCACATGGAGTGACCGGGATTGGAACCACGGTATCCAGCGGTGAGAGGCCGACGCGCTGCCGTCTGAGCCACGGAGGCTCTGCATTCAAACCTATCAGTGGCAAAAAAATCCGGACTCTGATGATGAGCAGTTATTTGTGTATAGATACAAAATACACGTATGAAAGTTTTCAGCGTCCCTTTACTGAGTATTACAGTAAAAACCGTCACATTAAATACATATATGATACGTTATAAAAAGACATTCTAAGCGTATCCCTGCTATTTCTGGGGTCAGAGGAGCTACCCTGGTCCATTTTAGTGGGTTTTGGCTGGTGGTTTAGTATCGGATGCCCTTCCAGATGCCATGCCATTTTTGAGATGTAAATCCCAACCCAGGATCGACCGGGAATCGAACTTCGGCTTCCCAAGTAGGAATCCAACAGCTAAAAATGAAATGGCGTATGCTTTTCGTGCCGACAGTTTCAGAGGACAAGTTCGGCTTGCCACATGCAGTTTTGATTTGACACCCATAAACGACCTGCGCGTCGTGATATAGAGATGGGAATTATACGCACGAACGGGTTATAATGCTTTCTTTTTTTTTTTTTTTTTTTTTGCTATTTGCTTTACGTCGCACCGACACAGATAGGTCTTATGGCGACGATGTGATAGGGAAGACCTTGGAGTGGGAAGGAAGCGGCCTTGACCTTAATTAATGTACAGCCCAACCATTTGCCTGGTGTGAACATGGGAAACCACGGAAAACCTTCTTCAGAGCTGCCGACAGTGGGATTCGAACCCACCATCTCCCGGATGCAAGCTCACATCTGCTCCACTCTAACCGCACGGCCAACTCGCCCGGTAGGTTAGAATACAAAGGCGCAAGTGTAATCTAACCGATCTACAGTTACGCTGGTGAATTGCATACATTTTAGGAGTTCTGATAGTTGAGATCGCTAATATTAACGCAAATCTCACTGCAGAAGCGATGTACGGCTGGAAGACACTTGCTCCTTGGGTAAATACGTTTGCATTCTAACGTATTAGTGCCCATTATCCAGTATTCGGGAGATAGTAGGTTCGAACCCCACTGTCGGCAGCCCTGAAAATGGTTTCCCGTGGTTACCCATTTTCACACCAGGCAAATGCTGGGGCTGTACCTTAATTAAGGCCACGGCCGCTTCTTTCCCACTCCTAGCCCTTCCCTGTCCCATCGTCGCCATAAGACCTATCTGTGTCGTTGGGACGTAAATCAACTAGCAAAAAAAAAACGTATTCGTGCCTATAATGTCCATCCCTAGTGATAAGGATGAAATTATGATAAGGGCGACACATACACCCAGCCCCCGTACAAGCGCGGAATTAAGCAATTATTGTTAAAATTCCCAACCATGTCCGGAATCGAACCCGGAACCCCTGCGACCAAATGCCAGCACGTTAACCATTTAGCCACGGAGCCGGACGCCAACAGCTAATCCATTGAGCTTATCACACACCCATATTTGATATGTTACAGTCAGTGCTAATTTTATACTCTTGTAGATATAAACGAAAATACAATCCGAGATAACAATTGAGACGGTCGACTTGGTAGCGCACCATTTCTAAGGACTATCCTACAACCTGGAAGGTTACGTGTTCGGATTCTAGTACGGCAGGAAACAAAGATGAGTTTACAAATGGTTTGTAACTCACAATCCCCAAGTCAGAGGAATTAAACGGACGCAGTAAAACTCACCAACCTGGCCAGGAATCGAAACTTTGACCTTCTAAATCTAAGGCTGCTATGTTGATCATCTGCCAAGAAGCTGGACGTTTTCAAGATTTTCACGGCCCTGTATGTTCTTTCCTCCTATATTCATTTTTTAAGGATTGGGTACGTTTGCTGGTCGTCCTATAGCCTACTCCAGACTCACTTAGGACTATATTCTTTGCAACGCTCAGGTTAGGACTGGAAAATGCATGGCCTTGACCTTGATTATCCTTCGGAACAAAGAGAAATGACGGGAAAATCCTTTCAAAATTCTCTAAAAGGAAGGCTGACGGTAAACAGCATTTACAGTATACAGGAATTTGAAGAAAAAGTTGTGGTGGTGATGGTGATTGCTGTTTTAAGAGTAACAGCCCCCGATACTCTGAAGGACACTATACAGGTAAACACGTCCAGATGTGACATAAGAATAATTCAAGCCAAACATTTCTTAAATTGAAGACTATATACAGGTCGACTCAATCATGTGAGTGCAAAGAGGGGCTGATAATTCCCCCCTTCCCCTCCCCAAAAGAATACAAAATAAAACAATCACTCCACCATCTCCATGCAATAAATAGAGAAGGTAGCCCGTCACATTCTCAATAATAATGTTATTGACTTTACGAACCACTAACTACTTTTAGGTTCTAGGAGATGCCAAGTTACCGAAATTTAGTTCCGAAGGAGTTCCTTTACGTGCCAGTAAAAATACCGACACGAGGCTGTCGTACTTGAATACCTTCAAATACCATCGGACTGAGCCGGGATCGAACCTGCCGGGCTGGAGTCAGAAGGCCAGCGCCTCAGCCATCTGAGCCACTCAGCCCAGCCCACATCCTCTCAACACACTTAAAATATTACAACTCTGTCTTGCATGTCTCCCTCTCTTTCAAACATATACAGGGATGAGAAAATTAATAAACTCACCTCAAACAGCGTGTAAATCGTTAAGCATATTGAAAATATATTTTCATAATAATAATAATAATAATAATAATAATAATAATAATAATAATAATAATAATAATAATCGTTTTATGTCCCACTAATTATATCTACGGTTTTCGGAGACGCCAGTCCATTTTCATCTGCGGTAATGTTATCATAGGTCTCACAATCGAACTTGCAGTACTTTTTTCCACAGTGTAAATATCTGCTGGGGTTTTCGGCAATATCTGTTTTTTCTTAAATGGAACTCCACTCCTAACATTACAGTCTCCGGTATTGTAAAAACAGGCATGCAATTATTTTCAAATCTAAAAAATACTTTATGAGAAAATTAATTGTTTGCTAACGTGTTTCGTCAGCCGCGGGCAACCTAATTCGACCAAGGCAAGCGCTACGTATGAATCGTCTTTTGACAGCTATATTCATCAGCACAATACAAGAAAAAGAAATCGTACAGACACGTCCCATGTTAGACTAAGCAAAACTCAAAAATATCATAATTACACAGGAATACGTTTCAAAAAGTTTCCTTTTTAACAAAGAGAAATGACGGGGGAATCCTATCAAAATACTCTAAAAGAAACGGTGACGGTAAACAGCATTTACAGTATACAGGAATTTAAGAAAAATTGTGGTGGTCGTGGTGATTACTGTTTTAAGAGGAAGTACTACTAGGAAACCATCCTCTATTAACAGTAATCACAAGGTAAATGGCACTTCCGGAGGTGCACATGACCCTGGGTTTCACTCAGCCTACACCAAAATTAGTACCAGGTTAATTCCTGGGGGCAAAGGCGGCCAGGCATAGAGCTAACCACTCTACCCCGTCAAGTGCCGAGGTTACGGATAGTGGAAGCCTTTACCTTCCACCCCTCCAAGGGCCTTCATGGCCTGTACGGAGATGACTTTGCTTTGCTTTGCTTTGCTTTTTGCAAGGAAAATGGAAGTGGTCCGACACTTCGAATGATGGAGTTCTCGGTAAATGAAAGGGAAAAGCCAAAGAGACAGGAAAATGAAAGACTCCCTGTACCTCGCAAATATAATACCATCGGGGTTAGAAAATATCAATTGTTGATAAAGGGAGGTCGGATAGGATAGATGAAAGGGAGGTGCCTGGCACAAGTAGGTTGAAACAGTGCCAGGACTCAGCTAACGTCCCCGCGGGTGCCAAACCACGCTCCCAAGTTAAGAGCACCTGTGGCCTTGAAGAGGCCATGTTACAGATTCCACCAACAAACTGTTGCGGTTCATTTATAATTTTATCTGTCCCCAAAAGTTCATTAATTGCAATTAGAAACTCTTCATCGATCCACATTCTCGCAGAGGGAATTCAGTTCCTGTCTCAAAAAATCAAGAACGTAGGAAAACATGGACACCTTCACACAGTGGAATCCAAGGTAATGAGTCTGCTGATCAGGCAGCGAAAGAAGCTACGAGACATCCACTGAGAAACGACATTACTTATACCACATAACAACATAACTGCACATATTAAAACAAATGTTATGCCAACAACGGAAGATGGACTGCTGGCCACTTCAAGAAAAGCAAACTCCGTGAAATAACATCCAATTCCATAACACAGTACCCAGTTATGAACCTTTGCAGGCAACATCAGGTTTTAATATCACGACTGAAGATAAGACACTCAAAGCTAAACCACAGTTACCTTCTAAGAAAAGATCAATTTCCCATCTGGAATGTATGTAACTCTACATTGACAATCAAGCTTATAAGCACGTAATTTCAACCGTACAACCAACAGCGAAAGTACCACCGTATTCCTGATGAATTGCCTTTGCTGGCAGGACCTAGTGTTTACAGTGCACAATGTCTTCTGGTATGGGCTAGAGTAATTTTGTTACTTTCATTGATCTGTCTCTATCTTATACCTGGCTTTGACAATAGGAAAGTGACTGAGGTATGAGTGATGCTAGTAATGTCATTCCTTATGCAGCCAGTCCCTGCTATGAATGGTGTGAAAATATTGCTTATAGCGTCAGTTGGTGCATGCATTCCAGTGGGCTTGTCAGACTGATATGTAATAGCTACTTCTGGCTTGGTATGCCTCTTCAGTGATGCCTAGGCCATCTATGACAGCTGATGGCGGAGCTGTTGAGGATTCAACCAACCTTAGGGCTGAAGACTGAACATACATTCCTGATGAGCTCAAAAAGGCACTGAACTCTCCTTCATTATGCCTCCAAATTATTAAATTATTTAAAGATTCTTGTTTATATTACCAAATGTATAAACTATTTTTCACAGGCTGTATGTTCAATGAAAGTCTTTTGTTTATCTAAAATTGTAAATTGTTTTTATATTTTCACATTTAATGTAAGTCACGATATGACCATCGAGTTAAAGCGACTATAAACATTTTAATCAAAAGTAAAAATAAAGGTGCACCTCCATATTAATTAGTAAATATGTATTCAGTTAGATTAGTTGTATGTATAGTATAAAATATTACTAAGGAGATGAAGTGTATGTGAGGGTATATGTTATCAGTAGTTCAGGGGAGATATCAAACACGGTTAATTCAGGTATAATGTAAAAACTTGTACATTCATGAATTTTTACAAAACATTCCATGGATTGTTTGACTTTTTCTATTACCATGTTCGTTATTTAATAACAATAAACGATATGTTATTATGGGTATTCGCTCTAACTTTTACGCAAATATAACACTATAACACTGTATGATTTAAAAATCTTAATATCGTCGTAGATAAGAGATAATGAATGGATAAGCGACGACTTCTAAAGGGAAAGCTTTTTATTTTAACATGTAATGTCAACTATTGTCCCTCTTATTATGAACCTTTGCCGATTTATCTACTCATGTTATCACAGAAAAACATTTTAATTTCAGATTAGTGGCTTTTTAAATTGTGGTGGCCAAACCACGCTCTTTATTTTTTTAATGTCACTTCATGATAATAAAGTTATGCCTTGGAAGCTGTCGCATATCCATTCCTCTTTTAACTGTTTCTTACGGCAATATTAACTTGTTTAATCTTACAATGTTATCACAGTGTATTTACGTGCATGAATGCATAGCTGTCAGAAGAGGTTGAAGGATCCCTGTATGTCAAGGTGCTCTGAATTCATGCATAGCCTTCTTGCTGATTCATCAGAATAGGGAGGCAAACAAATGGTGAATAAAACACATTATCTCAAGAAATACTTGTCGAAATTTGTAATTTCCAATGCTAGGTGTAGAAAACAGTGTAGCGAGCCAGTTTACTACACAGTATGGGTCACGTAGCTGTGAGATTGCATTTGGGAGATGGTGTATTCAAACCCCACTGTCGGCAGTCCTGAAAATGGTTTTCTGCGGTTTCCCATTTTCGCACCAGGTAAAAATTGGGGCCTTACCTCAGTTAAGCCTACGATCACTTCCTCCTACAGGTGTTAACCTTTCCAATACCTTGTCACCATACGATCTCTCTGTGTCGGTGTTACATAAAACAAATAGCAAAGGAAGAAACAGTGCAGTTCTATTTAGAAAAATAAATTTAGTACGGTTACATTAGCAGATTCTGACATTGTGTAATTATGAGCTTAATTATGAGCCCATTGAAAATATTACTGAAAGATGTGTATTAACGGTTTACGAATTATTTGAGATGAATACATTAGCTGACCCACCTTGCATACGGCAAGTTCACGAAACTGATGCTCTTGACATCCCTACAAGAGCCTCTCTACATTTACTTCGAGGACGGGAAATATTTCCTAGAATATTTACTATATTGTCTCTGTCCTTATGTCCTCACAAATGACTTCATTTAACACACTGAAGATATTGTAGAACATTACCCTGGAAATTACGATGTCTTCTTGAGAGATAACATGTTCTTTACCCAACACAAAGCTAGTTACCGATATGGAAAGGTCTCACTACCTGCGTGCAAGGCGCGTATAAATATCAGAGGAAGACACAGTTATAACCTACTTCATATGCTGCGATAACACTCACCAGATGAGTTATTGTTCCCATGATCGCAAAGCACATCAGTGACTGGTGTTTTGTGATCAGGTTCGAGCAACAAATCCTCAGAATTCATACATTTCCATTAGTGTTGGATGTCTTCTTTTAACGAAGCAGCTCGCTGTTGTTGCCTGCTAAAGTTTAACAGGCTAATTAGGTTTTAAGGTGCGAAGCTAATTCCCAAGCGTGTGCCTCCTCCTCCCTCTTCTACCAACCTCGTGACGTAATACAACCCCAGCTGCACACCATAGCTTTGGGCAAGTAATATAAGAATTTTTACGAGCGCACGTTTGTTTATAGTACTTTTAGCGGTTTCAATTTCTTCAGAACCTTGCAGAGATTTAGCTAACCTTAATTGATATTTTAGCTGTGGTAGGTAACTTATGTTCTTACGACCAACAGTCTTAACTTGTTGTTCCATACATATCGTTTATAATTCTTAACCCTGTAACTATACAAGAACGGAAAATCTATGTTGAACACTGGGAAGACAGATAGATTTAGAAATAAAATTCGATATGCTGATTACAAATACCCATATAAATTTAGAAACAAGAAAGGCTTTTGTAAAATCCTTTGTCTGAAGTGTATTGCTTTATGGTTGTAAGAGCTCTACTTTGGAAAAAAAAAGGAAAGGGTTTCATTGGAAGCAACATAAATGTGGATGTGGAGGAAAATGATGAGGGCATGCTGAACTCAAAGAAAGACGAATGGGGATGTTCTAAAGTAAGTCAATAAGCAACAGAATCTGATAAAGGATATTGAAATAAAGAATTGAAAAAATGTAGGTCATATCCTGAGACATAATGACTTCCTAGTAAACGTATTAGAAGGAAAAATACTAGGAAAGAGAGGAAGAGGAAGACTACAAGGAAGTGAACAGAACAACAGGATTGAGAGGACAATGGTTGCAGCGGCAAGGCTTAGCATTTGGATGATGATGATGATGATGATGATGATGATGATGATGATGATGATGATGATGATGATGATGATGATGATGATGATGATGATGATTGGACAATTACAACTCATAATCTCAGGTCGATTGCTTTTCCTTGATTTATTCCGTCTCTTGGTACAGTCTAGAACAACATGTTTGCTTCCATTGAAGTCTCAGAAGGGATGCCTCCAGGTCTGAACTCTCGAAAATAAAACCCGGCTCATTGCACCAATCCGAGGGCACTGAGTCTCATGGTGACAGTCCTCCCCGAGGGAAATCAAATGTCTAGCCTGCAACACCATACAAGCTTAAAAGCCACACCTTGCCAGATTTCCTCCCAAATGTTTGACTGTCGATATTGAAGGCACACTTTTCCTATTAGACACATAGGGTGGCCACAAAGATGAATAGGTTTATAATGTTTCAATTTTTGGTAAGAGCATCACTCTAAACATTATACCGTCTACGACAATATGTTAAGCTCCTGGACGTGTACTTTTTCCATCAGTACAAAGTTTATTTTAGAAGATTAGCAGGTAAACCAAACCCTTGCGCTCAAGGCTCGGCAAACGAGTATAAATCCAACCCATGACTCAATGTGTATGGCGAAAAACAGGCTATGAAACTGGAGAGGTCTAATTTACAAATGTAATGGAAGTTGCCTTTCAATATGCACTGTTTATATGCCAGTGGAAAAACTCTGAGGTTTCTAATGTAATTTGTTCCTATTGTTTTGATCATTGTATTGAACTTGCAACCGTTCGACTCCGGTTAGCTGGCCTTTGGTCCAGAGGTCCCGGGTCCGATTCCCGGCCGGGTCGTGGATTTTAACCTCCATTGGTTAACTCTTATGCCGTCTTCGTCATTAGAATTCATCACAGGTAGGACTTCATCCTCATAGGTGCGCAGGTCGCGTTTACGGCGTCAGCTCGAAAGACTTGCACAAGACCACTTCGGTTTCTACATGCCATTATTACTTCCACATCTATACGATTATGATAAATACTCTACTTTTCTCATTATTAATTCTTTTTATTGTCTATTAAGAAAACTTTTTTCAATTAAAATCCCTGACCTGGCCGGGAATCGAACCACGGGGTCGGCTAATTATCATGAGGGAGAAATAATTTATGTGATTTATAATCACAGTTTTACCGTAATCCCATTACACGAAATAGATTTAGGCCCTAAATGTAAACGATCATATTCTTCTTCCTCTCCCTTCACGAGGCGTATCCGGTCCCCCGGGCGTTGGTGTTCACAGTGATGTAAGATAACTACCGACACCGACACCACGCTTGCGCTTAATTTCTTGTTGTCATATTAACTGTTGAAAATGGTATTTGCTCCCTCTCATAATATACCCAATGTGCTGCTTGCTCAAAGATAAAAGTTCACCTGATGTTCATTGCGGGTTCGCTGAATTATGTCTATGTGGAAAAAATATTCATTCTAAATTCTGCAAGTATTTTTTAACAAGTACAGAATTCATTTTTTTAATTTTTTAATTTTTAATTGTGTTAATCAAAAAATATGTACTGTCTGAATGAAGAAGTAATTCTCTCATATATTTTTGCACTCTATTTTGCATTTTTAAATATTATAATCCTTCATATGTAATTAAAACTAATATTATAAATGAATTTGAATCGCATGTTTACGTCCTTTTTGCCAGTAAGTAGGTCCTCTTTTTGGATATTTTTAGATCTTTTTGTAGAACGTTCTTAGACAATTTATAGGTCTCCAACTTCCGAGTCTTAGTTATTACCTTTAAGGAAAGAAGAGTCAACAGTTCTGACCATGTTAAACTATCGCAAGAGTCAATACAGTAAAGAGTGCTGCAGACGGCATAAGGCTGAACTGTTGTATCATCATTTATCACTGTTTATCACTAGTTTCTCCTTGCACATACGACTGTATCAGGTAGCTTATCTTCATTCCTGCGAGACATACAACAGTGTACCCATAAGGTCATATACGATAAAAACCTCACAATCGTCGTTCTTGCACTTACGTAGTTTACCTCTGACGTCCATAATTATAGCCTACAAAAAATTATTAAATACCGTAGATTACAATTGCAATATTATATGCAAAGATTAATTCAGGGTGTAATCGGATTTGAACCAACGTAGCAGAATGGTGTATGACAAAATTGACAGTTGAAATTACTCCCCCATGGGATTAATTCTAAAATGAATGAAACTGCAATATTCAGAATTCAATAAACATCATTAAAATGTGTCAGCTTTGGTTGTGAGCACAGTCCGTATTGAAAGGTTTTAGTTTCCAGTGTCGTGACATTTAACACTGACATCAATTGCACTCTGTACAATTACTGTTATCAGTTTTTAGCCTTGGGCAGTTAATATTCTAGTTACAATTAATTTGGATAGAGAAAGGTGAACATTATAGTTGTAATGCTGTAAATATATTTTATCTAACAGTAAAATGAAGGTAATGGTACTTCAGAGGGGAATTCTATGTTACTGTTCTTGATTAACCATTGGTCATACAATACTTTAGCCTGAAAAGGTGGCAGGGAGTGGGATACTTGATTTAGATGTAAAGCAATTAATTTGACAACAATCATCATTTCAGTTGTACTTTACTTTCATGCTTTTACTCTCTGACTGAAATCTATTAGTGTCATGAAGTGTTTTCTTTTGCTGACGATTAATTCGCGCTCAAATTCCGAGAACGACTTGATTTTAACCGAGCGAGTTAGCCGTGCGGAGACTTCAATGCTGACCATTCAGCCAAGGAATAGAATAATAATACTAATACTAATAACAATAATAATAATAATGAGCTGTCTTATTAACATGTGAAACAATAAGTAATTTTCCAGTTTGTTATTAATAGTAGAGATTATATCAGATTTATAGTCCAAACACGAGGATTTGAGAAAGAAGATTGGGAACCTACACGAGGGAAATTGTCAAGAAGCAAGGAAACTTACACAGTCCTTCAGAACAAAGAACTACTGGGCTAGAAAGAAGGCCGAAAAAAATGTTGATTCCGCGTGGTCTTAGGTGACCCATTCGCGAAGAGGAGAAGAAAAAGAATTAGGAGGAGGAAGAGAAGAAGATGAGCAACACCTGATGACGCATCGAGCAACTACAGCAACTCTGTCTATATAATGTGATATCTGTGAGCTTGCATTCGGGAAATAGTGGGTTCGAACCCCACTGTCAGCAGCCCTGAAAATAGTTTTCCGTCGTTTCCTACTTCTCCACCAGGCAAATGCTGGAGCTGTACCCTGATTAAGTCCACGACCGATTCCTTCCAACTCCTAGCCCTTTCCTACCCGATCGTCGCCGTAAGACCTGTGTGTCGGTGTGACGTAAATCAGATTGTAAACAAAGAACCACTACCAAACACCACAGAAACACCCAATAGTGATTACATTGCTCCACTTAGAGTTGGTGTCAGGAACGGCATCCGGCCGAAAAAAAAGAACAAATCCATCTGTGCGGCACAATTTGCACCCGTTACACCACAGGTCTGCGAAAAGCGATAGAATAAGTATTACTTGTATTGTCATTGAGCATCGAAGATCCACGAACAGATTTCTTTGAGCAAGATGGCTTATTTTGTAAATGACGCCCGGATAATAGTGTCTATAAATACATTAGCGCTACGTCTCAGTACTACAATTGCAATTTAAACCAATGATAATGGTTAAGCCCTTCATCGGAGGCGTAACATGGCTTGCAGGACCTGCAACGCAGGCAGGCGCACGTCTTTAAGGGACCACACGGTCCCCTCGCGAAAAAAAAAATACATATCTAGCACGGAAATTTAGCCTCCGTGGCTCTGGCAGTCTCTCACTACTGGGTTCCGTTGTTCAAATCCCGGTCACTCTATGTGAGATTTGTGCTGGACGAAGCGGAGGCGGGATAGGTTTTTCTCCAGGTACTCAGGTTTTCCCTGTCGTCGTTCATTACAGCAATACCTTCCAATATAATTTCATTTCATCTGTCAGTCATTCATTAATGATTGTCCCATATGAGTGCGACAGGCTTCGGCAGCCGGCACAATTCCTATCCTCGCCGCTAGATGGGGGCTTCATTCATACCATTCCTGACCGTGTCCAATGACTGGAAACAGGCTGTGTATTTTCATTATATAGCACGGAAATGATCAGGGCAATTTTGTAGAATCAGTCGAAATAGTTTGACTTTTACAATTTGTACGTAGAGGAATTGCCACTTTATTGCATCTAGCAGATGTTTATTGCGTTGAGTGTAACACGCCACAGCTCTAAACAAGTGCTTGCCCTTGTCGTCTCTCGGAACACCGTGACACGCTCTCCAGAAAAAACCTCCACCAAATTATTTTAAAATAACTAGAGGACCTGTGCTGAGGTCAGATAACTCGTCTTGATATGCCTGTCGTAGTCATATTGTTTTCAATGGTTTTAGGAACATTTAATAAAAAGCGTGTTATGGTATGCCACAGTTCGTAGTCAGAATTCATCCATTCTGGCGTCATCATGCCGTCTGTTTACATAATCGCTTTCTTATCCTGCAGTTCTTGATGTAAAGCTTGGTATTGTGTCGTAGAAGGGAATGGTATTTTTAATCGCAGATCTATAGAGAATGGTTTTCTTGTGAGCTCACAGATTAGCCCATAAGGAGCGTTTTCTTACAGGCAGAGAACTTCTTTAAGATACTCTTTTACTTTTTCTAGTTTAGTTAGGTTATCCATCGATAGGCGTTCCCAGATAATGTCTAAAGCGTATGTCATGATGGGGTCTGTTTGTCTTCTTCTTGCTTCCGAATTTGGCGAACTATGGACCGCGTGAAACTTAATGCTTTCTGGCCAGTCTTCTTCTTTTCTCTTCCCAGAACTTCTTCATTCGTTCACTCCTTATTTTCCTCTGCTCCTCTGATATTACAAATTTGGGCCTGTTCTTCCGCTGCTCTTCATCAAATTTGTGGTCATCTACTCGAGTTCTGAACTTCTTTCTGTTCAGGATCAATTCTGGTGTTATTTTAATTTCTTCTGTATCCTTCTTAACCTCCTCCACCCTTTTCGTTGTTCTCCTCAGTCCAGTTATATATTTAAATATCCTTTTAGTCAGGCGGTTGTCATCCATTCTGACGAGATGTCCGTAAAATTTCAGTCTTCGTTTTCGCATTGTGTCCGTGATCCTTTCGGAATACTAACTTCAACTTAAAGCATGATGGGGTCTGTTTGTATGTAAACTTTATTCTCAATGCAGTATACAAGTTATTAGAAACTCACTTCTATCTATTCATTATATTTGCAAGCTGGGAAAGGTTAGAGAATCAAAGAGTATCTAGCGTGGAATAGTATTCTTCCATGATCAGAGGAAGTGTATACTCTCTGGCTGGACAGGTAGTAATCAAACATGGCTGCATACAATGACATTACTAATGTTGAATATCACATATATATATATCAGAATTATTATGAAAGTGTTATCGCTTATCAACCTGCTAAGTACAGAATGTGTTACGGGTTGGGTAAGCCTTCGCCTGTAATACTGGAGTGATCATGTAATAATTTGATTTTATGATTACTCAAAGCTGACTGAACTTAGAGACCTATCAATATCTTATGATTCACCAGCGGGAAATTCCGGGGATAATAAAACAAAAATTAAGCAGATCGGTCCACTAAAACGGAAGGACGGATTTGCCAAAGCTGTTTTCAGTGAACTCTTTTAATATATAGATTACAGCAATGAAAACTGAGAAGAAAACTTCATATTTTAGTTACAGAATGATACTTTGTTGCGGTGTAGTGAACCTGAGATCGTATTACATATTTTACGGAGCATTCACTTTTATACACATTCATTCGACAACAATGTGTAATGTCAAAAGGAAGTTTGGTAATAACAATCAGTCAACTCAGTTTCAAACAACCTCTCTTTGCGTGAAGTTAAATATGGGCTTATCAGTTGTACGGTTTCATATTTGTTGAACATTACTTGAACAGTTCTTTATTTATTTTTGTTCGTATATTTTCTGTGTTGTAATCGAATAAATTGTTATAACCGAGACTTCAGTATCGGTTACAGAGCATAGTTCTGTAGTTACTGAAAAATGAAACCAATTAAAGTTAAGCTGTTAAACTATGGAGGCAGCCGAATAAAATCTATTAAACATTTTTAATGATAGTCTTGCAATAACTAATAAGCCATTTGTTCATATAACTTGGCAATATATAGAATTACTTCTACCTGCTGGAATTAAATTTATATTGATTTATTCATAGGTTTTATATTCTATTTGAGGATTTCCGAATATTTATTTCGCCAGGCGGGCTCGTGTCACATTACTTACGCTGCTTACCCTTCATGGTAGGGAAATGTTATATGAGAACTTCAGACATATTTCCAGACCAATGTACCTTATATTAACAACGTTGTCGAAAAATGAAACAAATAAAAAATGGAAATTCACTGTTTTTTCAGCATATAATGTGAAAACAACCGTTCCATCATTAAAAAAATGTACCATATTATATTTTACAAGCTCTTGTAAACACTGCTTTGACGGATTCGTTTTGTAACTGCAGAAGTAGAGCTATCTAGCAAATA
Source organism: Anabrus simplex (assembly GCF_040414725.1). NCBI lineage: Eukaryota > Metazoa > Arthropoda > Insecta > Orthoptera > Tettigoniidae > Anabrus > Anabrus simplex. The sequence goes on along the minus strand of NC_090265.1, from coordinate 616,765,405 downwards.
TTAGTGGTAGCAGGAGAGACAGAACACACCTCAGCTAACTGCAATGTACCCAGCTCGATAGCTGCAATCGCTTAAGTGCGGCCAGTATCCGGTATTCGGGAGATAGTGGGTTCGAACCCCACTGTTGGCAGCCATGAAAATGTCTTTCCGTGTTTTCCCTTTTTCACACCAGGAAAATGCTGGGGATGTACCTTTATTAAGGCCACGGCCACTTCCTTCCCACTCCTAACGCCTTCCTGTCCCATCGTCGCCATAACACCTATCTGAGTCGGTGCGACGTAAAGCAACTTGTAAAAAGAAAATAACAACAATGTGTAAAGTTATCTATAAATGTTAAGGGCTTAAAACATTGTAGGTCATCACATTTTATTTTCCTCCGCTTAGACGACATTAGGGCATTCAAGGCCTAGTCGCCATTCACTCACCACTCCCAGCTTCCCCATTTTATGGTTCATTTTTCCTCATTCTTTGGCAGATTGATTCCTTTGAGTCTTCTTATTTCAGCAATCATTTTCCTCCTGTCCATGTTTTGCTCTCCTTTTATCTCCACTCCACACAGTCCAAAAGGCACAATATTATTACAGGTAAAATCGCTTATTTATGAACAGAGTACTTAGGTCAATGATGAAAACAAATTGCGATACAACACTCAAAATACGTAAGTATAACATGAAACGTGCTAAAACCTCTAGTTAAGAAGCTTATTCACCAGATAGCATTAGAGAAAACTCCCAGTACAAGACTAAATATTAAATAAATTAAGAAACATATTTTGGCCAGCGGGAGTGACCAAAAGACTGCAACAGAGTGAGTGTGCAAGTCCAGTCCCACTAGACAAAGGATCGTAAAGGGTTAAGGACAATCACAACAACAATCACTATCATTGCAACTCAAATATCCATAAACTACTTTCTTATACATAGAAGGTCTGGAAAAGTTTAGCTTCAGAGTTATCCGACTTCCTAGTGTATTTAACCAAACTTCGAATTAATAAATAACAATGTTAATGATTTTACGCCTCACTAACTACATTTAATTTTGTTCTTTGGAAACGCCGATGTACCGGAATTTTGTCCAGTGAGAGTTCTTTAACGTGATAGTAAATCCCCAGCACTGGGTTGGCATATTTAGGCACCTTCTAATACCACCGTTCAGAGTTGAGATCGGAACCGCAAACTTAGGTCCTGAAGGCCATTACATCTCAGCCACTCAGCTAGGTATTTTCGAATTGAAGACTTCGTTCATCAAATGTATTTAGCACATGTGTATATGTTACATGAAGTTTTCTATTGCATGTCTTATTGCAGAAAAGTGTATGTTCACAGGTAACATGATATATTATCTAATCAGTTGTGGTAATACCAGAGTACATACCTTGCTATCTAGGAATATTCTGGTTAGAATATCTACCATTTCTCCCAGTTGCAAGGTCTCAGTTAGCTAATTAACAGTCACTGCCATTACTCGCTTACGTTCCTGTACCTGCTTAAGATTATTTTTATCTAGAACACCTAGACTGCTGACCATTAAAATCGCAACAAGATAAAAAGACAAGAGGTACCAGATCATTATTTATTATCATGGTGCTTATTGGTTATAGGGGATATACAGTATAACAAGGAAACCATTCCATATTCACCCTCTGAAATCTGGAATCTTTTTAAAAGCCCAGCAAGCTTAAGAAAAGTTTATATTAATAATAATTTAATGGCATGTGGCCTCCGGGGAGGCCTGGTGCAGATCATTCAATTTGACGCCGTATAGGCGACCTGCGCTTCTGTGAGGATAGAGTCTCATCTATGACGAATTCTGATGTTGAAGAAGACACACAAACCCAGTCCCCGAGTCATTTGAATTAACCAATTAAGGTGAAAATCCCCTACCCGGCCGGGAATTGAACCCGGGACCCTCTGTATCAAAGGCCAGTATGTTGACCATTTAGCCATGGAGCCGGGCAGTTTGTATTTGTTTATTGTAGTTGAAAAAGGAGGTACACCTCTACGCCGCGCATTCAAATTTAGCGCCTAAAGAACTCCTCTATTGGTAAACCAGTGAAACTGCAACTACACCTACTTAGAAATTTAATCAGAAGATGTCACCACTAAAATATCGAGTAATTTTGTTATTGTGCAGTTGCCTATACTGACTGAATTTACCAGTGTTTTGTTTGCCATTCATCAAGAAGTTTGGACATTTTCCCACAGATGACACTACAAAAACTATGATCATGCACCCTGGTGCGAAGTGAAAGAACTCATGATTTAAAGACGTTTTGTATTCATAAGTTTGTTGTTCTAATTGATGTTCATTTATTTTTGGGTTGGCAATATTTTCGTTTCCTTTCCGCCAGTTTTGAATCTAGCCAAATATCAATTTCTGTAATTAATTTTCTACCAATCACTGGCTTCTTGTTCGATCCTTGAGTGTTAATTTTATTGGTGAGATTCAAGAGTAAGAGGGTGTGTCCTGATTCATCTTGAATGATCCCAAACCTTCCCTGAGGGTCTATAAACTGCAGCTTTTCACGTTTCTTGGCCAATTGAACGACATCTTCTGAGTGTGTGTGTTAAGCAGGAGGCGGGCGGCAGTTTCGTCGGCAGCTAGAACTGCCATCTTTCTTGTTGTAGCTACCTCCGCAGTTTAACCCGAGGGAAAGGTCCGAATCGTTAACTATGTAACCTTCTTTTCTAATGTAACTTTCAGCCGGCAAATGTAAAAACTTCGTAAATCTTTTTTTTTTTTTTTTTTTTTTTTTTGCTAGTTGCTTTACGTCGCACCGACACAGATAGGTCTTATAGCGACGATGGGACAGGAAAGGCCTAGGAAGTGGAAGGAAGCGGCCGTGGCCTTAATTAAGGCACAGCCCCAGCATTTGCCTGGTGTGAAAATGGGAAATCACGGAAAACCATCTTCAGGGCTGCCGACCGTGGGGCTCGAACGCACGATCAAGCTCACAGCCGCGCGCTTCTACGCGCACGGCCAACTCGTCGGGTTCGTAAATCTTTACTGTAAAGCGGGGATATGGAGTGATGTACCCTCTCGAGCTCCTCTTCATCTTGGTTTGAAGTGACTACGTGTTGTAATTGTTTTTCTTCCTTTCCGTAACGCATTATGTTATCCTTATACGAGTCACCTCAGTAGTTTGGGAATAGCCCGTTTCATTGGCCTAGTGCCCTTTAGGTTTTAAGTGTTCGTATCTTGGAGTGCAGGGTACGCCTCCATTCATTTTGTGTTTGGGCCAGTTATTCAACCTGTTTCTTTTCTATGAAGGCCCCCGTAGGTTGAGTATTAAATACCCCTATATCAGTTTTCAAATCGCAAGTTGTGCCTTGAAAGGCCAGTGTCGTAAGTTGATGTTGCCTTAAGTAGACAGTAAGAAACTGAGAGCCTGTTAGCTCTTTTTAAAATTTTGTTATTGTAAAGAGTGCCTTTAGAAGGCTAGATGTTGTATTTTGGGAGCAAGTGCTCCATGAATTTGGGGATTTCTGCCCTTGAGTAAATTTCTGCTCTTGGTAAATTTGAGCTGAGAGCTCAAGAATCGTAAAGCGAGGGGCTTGAAGCCCAGGACTTGTAGAATTCAGTATATTGTATTTTCCTTGCCTTGTTTCTAAATTGCTAATTACCGGGCGAGTTGGCCGTGCGTGTAGAGGCGCGCGGCTGTGAGCTTGCATCCGGGAGATAGTAGGTTCGAATCCCACTATCGGCAGCCCTGAAGACGGTTTTCCGTGGTTTCCCATTTTCACACCAGGCAAATGCTGGGGCTGTACCTTAATTAAGGCCACGGCCGCTTCCTTCCCATCCCTAGGCCTTTCCTGTCCCATCGTCGCCATAAGACCTATCTGTGTCGGTGCGACGTAAAGCCCCTAGCAAAGAAAATGCTAATTGTATCTGTTACGTTGTTATTTGTTGAATTTTGAAATTCTAAAGAAATATAACCTTTGTTAAAGTTTTAAATTAACTTTTATATTGCAGTTAGACCCATTCACCCCAGCACATTCTTTCACCTCCTTCTGCTCCACGGGTATCCCCGGAACAGTAGTTATGTACCTTAGTGTGGTCTGATCATCACTTAGCTTTCTCCCACCAAAACACAATCAGAAATGCAAAAACTAGTTTGCGTTCACATCATTCAAAGTCAAGTGCTAAGGTAAGATTTTTCTTTCTGTCCAAAAATGCTTTTCTAATGAATAAATTATTTAAATAATGATTAGCAGTGTTTGTTAAAACGTAAGTGTATTATTTTGAGTAGCATCAGTTGAGGAAACACTTCTACCCTATGGTAAATGCGCATGTACTTTTTAAATGATATCAAGTCTCTGTATGCTATGAGAAAAATTAAGAAGACAGTATTTTTCTCTCTAGTTTTTCGACCGGGATAGTCCATCATTTGGTCCAAAAGTTTACTATTATAGAATTTGTTCTATAGAGAAGGTTCTGAACTTCAAGAACTTAAACCAAAAACATGAATGAAATAGTTCTGACCCCTTGAAAAATGAGTGTATCAACAAAAGAGGGAAGGACCACGTAAGACGTGAAATAGAAAGACTTCCCATGTCTCCCAAACCTTATCTATACCGTGGAGGTCAGAAGACAATAATAGTTGACTTAGATGTAGGACAGGAAAGATGAATGCAGATATACTGGCACCAGTGAAATAATTTTTTTTATATATGACTGAATATTTTTGTTCAGAAAATCTAACAATAAACAACAAATGCGAACTCTTACGTGGTCTTACCTTGGACAGAACGTCAAGCACAAGTAGTAGGCAGCATTACGGTTGACGTTGTTGAAGTAGTTAGGAAACAATAGTTTCCTGTTTTGAACAGTGTAGCGAAAATCCGTGATAATAAGAAATTGTCAACATTTCTCTGGTGCATCTGAAAAGGGTATTGTGTCAATATTACACAGTTTTTACGATGACAGGGTAACAAAACCATTTCTCGCGCAAATCAGGACTTAAATACTAGTATAGAAGAGCTGAATCGCTGATATAATTAGTTCACTATTATGATACAGTCATTCATGTTAATCGTCAAATAGTGTTCGGAAATTGAATATTATTCCAATCAATTAATAACATAACCCCTTTAGCAAAACAAAAATGTAATTTAATCGATTTGGTACAGTTACTGTAATTAGAAGATGAGCAGCATATGGTAACAATAGTACAATGTTTGAATTAATGAAATTGACTTCATACTACAGCAATGTATGTATAAACTGTTACGGGCCAGCATTGCATTTGATACAATTATTGAAATTACTTTAACAGTTACAGGTACTGGTTCATGACAAGTGAGTCCGTTTCCATTGATGGAATGGAAATGACAGTGGCGTATGGCTTTTAGTTCCGGGAGTGTCCGAGGACAAGTTCTGCTCGCCAGATGCAGGACTTTTTTAATTTGACTCCCTTAGGCGACCTGCGCGTCATGATGAGGATGAACTGATGATGAAAACGACACATACACCCAGCCCCAGTGCCAACAAAATGAACTAATTATGGTTAAAATTCGCGACTCTGCCGGGAATCGAACCCGGGACCCATGTGACCAAAGGCCAGCACGCTAACCATTTAGCCATGGAGCCGGACATTGATGGAATGAATAATTTAGAATATTTCAACAGTATAATTTCAAAATAGGATATGTCAACGATGAAAAACTTGGCAGTATATGAAGCCTTTCCGTTTGATCTCCACCTTTGTTTGGTAGAACATCCGTTAAATACGTATTATGTCTTGCAAATTTGTTAAATTCCTCAAAGTTGAGAATATAAGGAACAAAAATCACCCCGGGCATTTTTTCTCTGTTCTCTTAGCCTATGCTTGGAGATACATCACTTTACTTCGCATCTGATATGTGAACGAAGCTTTTCAAACTTGTCTCCTTTTGTGCCGAACATAACCCGTTCTTCATTCTCTGAACATCATCGATGGATGAAACGCTTAGCCCTTTCAACACAAGACGGTATTGGATTGGAGGAATCCCGACAAGAATGCTCAATTACATGTTCGTGATGACTGCTTAAATAGTAGAGATGAAGAGAGCAAAGCAAAGCAAAGACACCTCCGTACAGGCCATGAAGGCCCTTGGAGGAGTGGAAGGTAAAGGCTTCCACCATTGTGATGGGTAGAGTGGTTAGCTCTATGCCCGGCCGCCTCTGCCCCCAGGAATCAAACTGGTACTCATTTTTGGTGTAGGCTGAGTGAACCTCAGGGCCATATGCACCTCCGTAAGTGGAAATCTCGTTTCTTAAATTTTACGACTTCCTGACGGGGATTCGAACCCACGCCCTTCCGGGCGAACCGAGCACGCCTTTACCGCCTCGGCCAGGCAGCCCCTGATGAAGAGAGTAAACTGGTGGGAATACGGGACAGGGAATTTGCAGTGCGCTGTCCTAAATGGGAATGGGATATGCACGTGATGTCACAAGATTTTAGCACTTGGTCACTTTGTTTACCGGTCAGACTCCTTGGTTGAATATTCAGCGAAGAGGCTTTCAGTTCATAGGGTCCCAGGTTCGATTCCAGATTGGGTCTGGGATTTTAATCGTGTATGTTTCATTCCTCTAGTGCAGAGCGTCTCCATTTCAAAAACACACAACACGCCACACTACCAATCCTCGCATAAACACGCAATAGTGAATACATCCCCCCCCCCCCCACTTTGAGTTGAATGGGCATCCGGCCATAAAATAGCGCCAAGTCTACACTTGCGACACGATTAACAATTGCGGCATCACAAGGGTGTGGGAAATGGGAAAATCGGTATAAGAAGAAGAAAGTCACGTAGTTTACCGTCCGGAACTGAGAAAATGGGCGGAAGAAGATACGAAGACAGAAGACAAGGTTGACAGACAGTAAGAACTGCTTTAACTAATAGTCCAAAAATGTGAAACAGTGTAGAAATGGAAGAGGCTAGATGATACCTATACTTCTATATAAAGAGAGATTGTGTGTTTGTGGCTGTGTAACGGATATCTCAGAAACTACTGGACCGATTTTGAAATTTCTGTCATCATTCCGGGTAACATACGATATGTAGCATCCCGGGATATCAAAGGGTTCCCGTGAGAATCGTGATTTGAGCCCTTTGGTACATTAGCATAGGCTAATATAGCCGAAATATACAATTTATCGTACAAGGATGAGACAATTCTCGTTTTAAGCTTCACGATGCGAAAGAGAAAAGCTCGGTAACTTCGTACGGGACTCCGAAAACCACGTTTTAAGCCCTAAAACTAACCGTTTTCGAGATATTGACACCATACTCTCCAGCTGTAGAAATCTGATGAAAAATGACCGGCCGTAACCATGGTAACGTCAGCTCAAGGTTTCTAGAATGCAGACCTGGTGTTTGAAATAGGCACGTGCGTGAGTGTAGCCCAGGCCAAGGATAGGTTCTGTTTAAACATTTTAAACTTATGGCTAGCGTTAATCTGAGAGAAACTCAAAAATAATTGACGTGTTTTAGCGCATGTTTTATCCTTGGTCTCTTTGTCTTGGTTTCTTTCACGTAAAAACTACCCGAGGGACCGTACTGAAATTTGTTAAGCGTACCAATTGAACTTTTGGTTAACATTGTAGGATAATTACTGTTACAGTGTATCATAAGAGGGCCCCGCAAGGAATTAAATTGTGAAGTATGTCAGAGGAAAAGCGTACACCTGAGAACCTTAAAAGCAAATAAGCTGCCTGAACGGTCATTCCTATTAAACATTGGAGCAGAGTAGGTATACTTAAAATTCGATTTACCTGAAAAAAATTATATGAATTTCCTTCGTAGCCCTAATAATCTAAACACTACCCATCTATCTATACTAGTATATAAATTTTATATATATGTAACAGGTAATCTCGGGTAATTACAGGTAACACAGGCTACGTATCATCCCGGAATATCAGTGTGTTTCTCGGGTAGGGCAAAGTACTTTGCAATATAATTAAATTATCTTACTCATGTACAAATCTGTATAAAATGTAGAATTCCGCAGCGAAGCACGGGCACGTTAGATAGTATACACGTAAACTTGTCTTTCTGTCTGCACTTCCTGATTCTTCATTCACATATCGGACAGGGTAAGTAAAAGCCAATGTCGGTTTCTGTTAATTTTCGTCAGTGTATCTATTTCTTCATCTATTTGTTTGCCACAGTATCATGCAAAAACATCTGGGTCCAGTTTTATGACACTAGACATTTAAGGTAAGGGTGATTAGAATATTAGATACTCGTCTTATTCGTGTCAAAGGAATCCGGGTTTGTACCTTACTTAACGCCACGATCGTTTCCTTCTCACTCCTAGCACTTTCCTATCCCATCTTCGTCCTACGATCTATCTGCGTCGGGGCAACGTGGAGCAAATTGTAATATCAAAAGGTGGACGGATTGAGAAGAAGTTCTGAACACGAAGTGAACAAAACATTCGCTAACATCTCGCATAAAAGTTTTATCGAAGTAATGTGTAACATATCGAGCGGAGTCCCTGAACGTATTGACGTACTACGGCTATGGACACAAGCTCTGCATTCGGTAGACGAGTGGATTCCATCCCCGCCGTTGGCTGACCTGAGAATGGTTTTCTGTGTCTTACCATTTTAGCGTCCAGGTAAATGCTGGGGCAGTTCCTATTCATAGGCTACAACCAGTTCCTTCCACTCTCCTTACCTAATTTCATTCACAATCTCTTATTCCATCTTCATTACCTCCTCAAAAGAGGCTGATGTCATGAAGGGACCCGGCCGTAAAACCATGCCGTATAATTTCATTTCTCCTCACCTCCGACCCCGTATCGGAAAACGCAACGAAGGGGTAGAATGCACACAACGTGTAATATGTGTAGTGATTATGGTTTTAAGAGAAAGTATAACTGGACAAGCATCCTCTCAACATACACCAGAGTAAAAATTCGAAGAGGCGAGACCATTCGGAAAATGAAGGTATCGCCAAAAGAAAGGGAAGATCCACAAAAGGTGTGAAAATAAAAGACTACTTTAGACCTCGCAAAGCAAACACCATCTGGGTCAGAAAGATAATGATTCCACAAGAAAGTCGAAGTAATGCTGGACTCAGGTAGGGGAACAGTGGTCGCCAAACCATGTTCCCAAGTTGAGAGTCCCAAGTGTTCCACCTTTCTTACGACAGGCTGGGGCTTCCCCTACCCACAGAAGGATTTCCATAATCCATTTCCTGCACATCACTTTCATAGTAAATAACTAGCATGTACCAGCGACTTCGCCCAAGTTTATTAAATCAACCGTTAGAAGTTTAAATCATTTATTTAAAATTAAAATAACAATCCACAGTTCTAGCCCCTAAGGCAAGCAACTCAATGTTTAAAACATCCTACGGATATGAGCTACGAGTTTTAGGTAAGTAAAATATAATAAAAGTATCAGAAAATAGGCTATTGTGTAGATATTCCTAAAAATTGCAGTCCTTTTCTAATTAACGTTACCCGGTCGATTAGATTAGCAGTTTGCCTTTTTTTTACCACTACGAGCACTAATGTGAGTCAATGCAGAGTTTCACTTAAGCCCTTATAACCACATTCGGTGTGGATATTTTCAAAGATCAAAAAACGCCTGAGATTATTAAACCAAGGAACATATTACAGAAAGAATTATATAAATAAGTTAATTTGGCTAGTACTTGAATCAAAACGAAAACGAGTAAAGAAACAAGCGATTTTAGGCTCTTTTTCCGGAACTGCATTTAGGCCGGAAGGGATTTTTAAAATTTGTCTTTAGTCTTATAGAGCTATCCAAGACTCACAATTTGTAAATTTTCGGGCTGTTTAGCCCTTCAACTTCCGGCACAATTGAGGAAATCGTTTAACTTTACGTTTCCTGGTAGTAAGGTGACCCCTACTTTGCTAATAAATGTTTTTTTCTTTTTTCTCTCTCTCTTTTTTTTTTTTTTTTTTTTTTTTTTGCAACTTGCTTTACGTCGCACCAACACAGACAGGTTTTATGGCGACGATGGGACCGGAAGGAACCAGAAGTGGGAAGGAAGCGGCCGTGGCCTTAATTAGGTACAGCCCCAGCATTTGCCTGGTGTGAAAATGGGAAACCACATAAAACCATCTTCAGGGCTGCCGACGATTGGGTTCGAACCCACTATCTCCCGAATACTGGATACTGGCCGCATTTAAGCGACTGCAGCTACCGAGCTCGGTCATATTATATTAATAACCTCATTTTTCCTTATGAAACTTCCGAATAAACGATATTATGTGTCCTTCCATTTGGAACTAAAATGTAGTGTGAATGCCTTTCCAACCGTTGAACAAACTATGTACCATGGGAGAACCACCGTGTTTCCGAAGATCGAGCCCTACAACTTTAAGCGATTGTCTTTGTTCCTTGTTAATGCACACAGCGAAACTCAAAAAATGGGGAACAGCAGACGTCTTAACTGAAACGGTAGGCCTATATCCGAAGGTTTGGTTTGAATCCGAGGAATGAATTCTACCTCGCTTGCAGCATGTCCAATCATAATGGTGGCTTCAGTAATATTCGCCCTGAGTCTCTTGACTGAGCATCGTGTTCCGTTACAGAGGGAAGGAGGATTCTTATTTTCGAGAAGGATAATCGATGCCACAATCGTCCACTCCAAGATGTTCAAGGGTTCTCTAGATGACTCTAAGTTGTTCCTGTCGTGTCGATAGACTTCTAAATTTGTAGAAATCGGACGAGTTGGCCGTGTGGTTAGGGGTGCGCAGCTGTGAGCTTGCATTCGGGGGATAGCAGGTTCGAACCCTACTGTCGGCAAACCTTAAGATAGTTTTACGTGGTTTCCCATTTTCACTCCAGGCAAATGCGGGGGCTGTACCTTAATTAAGGCCACGACCGCTTTCTTCCCACTCCTAGGCCTTTCCTCTCTCATCGGCGCCATCAGACCTATCTGTGTCGGTGCGAAAGTAAAATAATAATAATTGTTACGGAGTTTTGGTGGATCAGCAGAGGTGAAAAAAGGTGCGGGCTGGAATAGGTCTCAACTACAAAAGTTCGAAAGATGAATTAAAATTTCAACAAGGTTATATTTTCAAAACTTAATAATGGTAACATAGAATTTTGAGCGTACAACAAATAACAACAGTTAAATCAGGTACACAGCAACTTTACAAATTCTGGGCTACAAGCCCCAAAGTCTGAGCTCTCAGCTCACACCCACAATTTAACAAAGGGCAGAAAACCCCTTCATTACATGGAGCTCTTGCTCCCGCTTAATAATGTCAGGCCTCCTAGAGGCACCTTCCAAAATACCAGAAAGAGCTGACCTGCTCTCGATTTTTACAAGCCTATCGAAGGCCACAACAACCCTTACTACTAACTGCCCTCAAGGCACACAAAGAAGCAGGGGCATTTAATACCCAACCTAAAGGGCCTTCACATGAAGAAAACAAAACTTCGGGTTAATTAAATGGCCCAAAATACAAAATTGAATGGAGGAGAATACCTGCACTCCTACACAAAAGTCATTAAAACCTAAGAGGCACTAGGCCGATAATACAGGGGCTAATCCCAATCTATGGAGGTGACTCGTATGAGGAAACTTAACACATTAAGGAACCGTAGAAACGGTTATGAAAACGTAGTCACCTCAATTTCAAGATGAAGGGGAGTTCGAGAGGGTAAAGCACTCTCTATTCTCGCTTTACAGTAAACGAGATTTGTAGTTTTTACATAGACTAAAAAGGAATTTACATTTTAAAGTGGTAGGTTACATATTAAAAGTTTCGAACCTTCCCCGAGAGTTAAACTGCTGAGCTAGCAAGAGATAAAGATGTTAAGAGGCCATTACCTTGATGAAGAACTGGTGCCTGAAGAACGGGGCGCTTCCCGCCCCCTGCTACATATCCACACACTGAGTTAGATGTTATACTAGTGGCCCGGAGACAAGAAAATCAGCAGTTTTTATACCCTCGTGGAAAATTCGAGACCTTTCAAGAATGAGTAGACACACCCCCTCAACTTTATTGGATAGCTTAGAGCTACATATCCATATCGAAGAAGACATACGTGATTGGCTGAGAATTAAATAAATTCGGGATTGGCTAAGTTCAAACCTGGCGGAAGGAAGGATTAATATTGCCGACCCAAAAATAAAAGAACAAAAATTTAGTAAAGACAACAACTTTTGAATACAAATTTTTTTCAAGAAGGTTCATTCCTTTGCACCAGAATGCATGATCATAGTTTTTTTTTTTTTTTTTTTTTTTTGTAGAGACATCTGGTAGAGAACGTCCACACTTCTTGATCAATTACAAACAAAAACACATCAAAATTCACACAGAGCCATCTTCGGAGAAACTGTTGAGTTAATACAGTTTTTTAAAGTTCAGGCTTTCTCCTGTAGAGGAGTTTCAATTGGCGCAATATTTGAACTAGCGGCGTGGAGGTGTACCGCCCGGTAGAATAATAATAATAATAATAATAATAATAATAATAATAATAATAATAATAATAATAATAATAATAATAATAATAATAATAATAATAATACATCGTCGAACACTGGGTAGTTCTTGAAAAAGTTGCTTGTTGATGACACAACTTCATTTCTTGGAGCAAGAATTGTTCTTTGACACAGCCATGGATATGCGTGATAAGTGAATTGCTGTGGCTAGCTATGACAAAAATTTCAGATCTCTGCGCGCCGTAGATTTGACTCGGCATCACACACATACTCATGACAAACATTTCTGGATATCGTGGACTGATCGGAAATGGCTTCCTATGCCATGGATAAAAACGACACCTTTACTGAAATATGTATTACCGGTACCATTCGTTGTTTATTATCATCTGTCTTAAGTACTATAATATAGTAATTTCTCTGTCCGGCTGTATGGCTAAATGGTTAGGGTGCTGGCCTTTGGCCTCACGGGTCCCTGGTTCGATTCCCGGCAGGGTTGGGAATTTTAACCGTAATTGGTTAATTCCGCTGGCACGGGGCTGGCTGTAGGTGTCGTCTTCATCATCATTTCATCCTCAACACGACGCGCAGGTCGCCTACGAGAGTTAATTCAAAAGACCTGCACCTGGCGAGCCGAAATTTTCCTCGGACACTCCCGGTACTAAAAGTCATACGCCATTTCATTTTTTAATGTTTTCTCTGCATAAAGTAATACAAAATAAGATCGAGTTAGTTGAAGTAAAATACGGTTCACGTTTTATTACTGGTGTAGCGAAATCCTCGTATGCCCTAGAACTCTAACTGAATGAAGAAGGTATTTTTACCTGTATAAAGATTCATCTAAGAATTCGCCTACGTTAAACATTTCAGATCGCTGTGTGGGGATTCTCACAATTCCTTTTTTTTGTCGGCCGGGTAACACCTCACCTATAACTTCGCACCCCGCTGACCCTAATAAAGCAAATAAGCTGGCACCGAGCTGTAGGTCGGCCTTCCCTATACATACACTTGCCTCGTTTGTGATGTCCACCTCGACATTCCGGAAGAGGATATCCTCACTGCCCTTTGACCATCTGGAGTCCATTGTGTTTCCCGGCTCCTCGCCGGCCCAGAACCTTCCGACGCAGTACTACACTATTTGGCCTCTTCAGCCGACCGGGACCACACCATTCATCATGGCGCACTGATCTACAATCGTCTTCATCGAGTGGTAGCTACGCCCTCAAACATCATGGCACAGCTCCCCACCAGCGATCAAGAAACGACTGCATCAGTCACTTCGCCTGCAGCAACAACGCCTCCTTCATACCGCTCACCACCCCTACCTTCGCCTTCTCACTACACCTCCCCTGTCAATTACCATCACTACTATCACCACCACCACCACTTCTGCCCACACCTCCCCTAACTTTCCTCTCACAACTTCCGTAATGTCCCATCCTTTTCTCCATTTGACGTTTCCTCCTACCGTTTCTCCTTCCCCTGCTCAACATCCCACTCAGCTTCAGCCACCGGCCGAGGAAACTACAGCACATCGCTTATCATCGCCGCCACCACCACCGACAGAACAACAGCCAACTTCCAGCTGCGTCGTCCGTGGAGTAAATCCCGATCTTCCTTCTGGCCTCATCGTCCATACCCTTCGCCAATCAGGACTTCCAGTACAACGTGCCTCCCGAATCTTCAACGCCGATGGACCTACATATCTGGTGCGGCTCCCTCTACCGACGCCTGACGACGTTCAACACCTCGTTCATCATGGCTTACATCTTTACGGCCGTCACTACCGTGTTGAACATTCCCGTTCTACTCCCCAACCCTTGAACCGACCTCCCTCGCCTCGTCGACGTCCCAGGCCTACCCCTCCTCCCCACTCTTCTGCTTCCAATCACCATTTTCCTCCACCTCCATCCAGTTCCTTTTTCCCACACCTGCTGCCCTCCGACAATCTTCGCCTTCTCCTTACGTCACTTGCCCATTTCTCCTCCTTTTATCACCTCTTTGTTCTCCACTTTTTCCCTAGTACATCTCTTTAAATCCAGTTTCTCTGCATAGTTGTATGATTTATCTGTATTGTACTTAATTCATATTCAACTAATAAAGGCATATGTATCATTACACCTCACTTAGCCAAGAGGCCCCTACCTCCCATATTTTTTCACATCACTTCCCACCTCCTCTTTTCACACATCTCCCCAACCCTGCCGAATCTCCTGGCCAGAGGGAGGGCGTAACTTTTCAGGTGGCCCGACCCACCCCTTCCGGGCGGGGAATGAAACCTTTTCACACACACACACACACACACACACACACACACACATCTATGTGTATCGTAGGTTTGGCTGGGCACCGCTCACATACACACTGACCATCAGATCCGGATACTACGGACTGAATGTGATTCCTCGGGTCGAGGACCGAAAATGGCTTCCGACGCCATGGACTTAAAATGGCTTCTTGAATTGCATTACTTATCTTATGTACGTTACCTAGCGACAGTGAATCTATTCATTTAATTCTGGTGACAGCACGACGGACTGCCACACACGTTTTCCGCAGGTTTTCGTTCCTAACTCGAACGCCAAAAGTGAAAATCCTTCTTCGAGGTGCATTCAGTCCACCTGTGTTAAAAATTTTAGATCTCTGTGTGTCTACATTTGTCTGGGCATCGCGTACATACACTCACAGACAAACACTTCCTTTTATTATTATAGAAGTCAAAAGAGTTTTTAAATGCTCTTAGACCTACGGGTTATATATTAGGCACAGGACAGTAAATATGTATATACTGGGAACAGAACGTGGTGAGAGAACTTGAAGTGAAGTTCTGAATGCCGCAATAATTAAAAATTCTACAATAATCACAGAGACAGCAGAATACAGAGGTCTTCACTACGGAACTAACTGCTAAAATACAGTTGTTAAAAGCTTGCTGCAGAGCGACAGCACTTAACTTAATGGACGGCTATTTTGATATCCTGATAAAATGATGCTAATTTCGTAAATGTATCCCTTTGTATGAGAATTTACACATCATTCAGAATATTCAGTCCTTTTGTTAGCATTTGAATGAACTGTACGTACTACATAATCCAAAATAAACGACTGTATTGTTTTTCATATTAAAACATACTACACCGTTCAAAGACCGAAGGTAGCGTAAAATTTTCGCTGAATGTGTTCACACCTAGCAAAGATGACTTTTTATGAATTAGAAATGTACTAATAAAAAAATGTGAAGCTTAGACCAGATCCCGTTCTGTTGAGGTAGAATTGATATCATATTATTTAATGGGGTACGATGCGCATTGGTATCACCCAAATATCACTATAAAATTTGTCACAAATGGAACATAATAATTGCTTTTACACATATCAAGTGAAAAATCTGCGGCAAATTTAGAAATACCGTCGTTATTTGAGAAATATTAAAACATACTTAAGGCTTGTAGACAGGACTGGTTTATGTCGTACTCCGCTGCTGGTTCCGTCTTTTGTTACTTTCTTCAGGTCCAGGGCTACCAGCGTGGAATGGGAGTGCTATGTCTGTGGATTCTCATTATCGTTGTCCATTCGCTGCTGGTGCCGTCTTTTGTTACTTTTTTCAGGTCCAGGGCTACCAGCGTGGAATGGGAGTGCTATGTCTGTGGATTCTCATTATATTTGTCCATATGACTAGAGCGACCAGTTTAAACAGCAAAATGGAGGTCAACAGAAAAATATCATGATCCCTGGACCAATAAATATTTTTATTTCTGTTCGAACGAAAGTATCTCGATCCCTGGACCAATAAATCACTAGTCCACTGAATTTTTCTTATGTACATTGGCCATACCATTTTGACACCTATTAAATATTGCATATCGCGATACAGTTCATGAAATGATGTCACTGACAAGTGAAGCAATGAAACGAAAGCAAACAACTTCAGTGAACACAGATATCACACACGAAATTGTTGAAAGTGTAAGACAAAAGACATACTGTGAGCGCAACACCAAGTGTACTTGTAAAGTGGTGAAGTACGTATACATAATATTCTCCAAAAATCAAATATTTGTTAATTTGCCGCAGATTTTTCACTTGATATGTGTAAAAGCAATTATTATGTTCCATTTGTGATAACTTTTACAGTGATATTTGGGTGATACCAATGCGCACTATATCCTATTTAATGTGAAATAATAGAAAATACAACAAAAACATACACTTCTCGGTAACCTTGGACCCTGCACGAAAACAAATCTCTTAGTACAGGGACATTGTTTTACCTATGACGGGGATTGTCACTCGTCCGGTCGCCCGCGCTGTGAGCTTGTCTCCCGCCAAGCACTTTGCGGTAATGCGCTTCTCGGCGCCACAAGTTCCCCTTCCCCCTCCTTTGCGGTCTGCTGAGGGCTTTATCAGCATAAGGTTCAGTTTAGTCAAGTGTGCGCGTGTTTAGTGCTCAGTGTGTTGTTCCAATGCCATTTTCATTACGTGAGAGTGTGTATATACATAATACCGTCATAAAGTACAGGAAATCTCATTCGAAAACACACTATGATTCAGTACCGGTCCCGTCATAGATAAAACAATGTCCCTTGGAAATGTGAAAGAATCAAAAAATGCATTTTTTGTTTTTATTGCATGAAATTCTCCAAAGTTTTCAGAACAAAATGGAATGCACTTTTATTATGTTTTGTGCATATTTACTGTAGTTCTTGATATTTAAAAGGATTGTCTGTCTCTGTAAGTTGAGCCATGCCATGAAAAATACCTACAAAATCTGTTGTTCCCAAAAGGTGAGGAATCATGGAGTGGTTTTCAAATTAGCATTAGCTGGTGGAACTCGATATAAGCACATGCAATTACATGATAGTGCTGTGATAGAAGCCATGAGACCTGTTTTCAGAGATTTCAGTGAAGAAGATTTCAGTGAAGAAAAACTCTTGAAAAAGTGCTTCCATGTGCAGACTCAAAATTTAAGTGTAAGTTTCAATAATTAATTTTAGTGCAATAATTACTGGTATATGTGATGCTGCTCTTACATTCAATGAGGGTGCAAAGGGGTAGAAATAAGGTTGTGAGGTCATTGTGTGGTTGCTCATTAATTTGAAATTGAAACAGAATTAAAATATGCATTAAATAAAACACTCAACCGTCGAACTATGTAGTCTCACTTACTGCTTACCTGACTACTTACACAGACAACTGTTGATGGGTGCCAGCTACAAATAAATGTAACGATAATACAATGATAATCTTGAATATCTCTAGGATGAAGGGCAATAAGCTTACTTTGACAGCATAACATACAGGTTCTGGGAAAAGAACTTTGTAGTTTGGTTTCCCAATTAAAATTTCAGGTTATCTGATCTACCATTGAAATAAAACAATTAACTGTATTTTGATACTAAACAAAATGTATTATTGAAATTTATAATTTAAATGGCAAGATTATAAGACCTATCTGTGTCGGTGCGACGTAAAGCCTGTAGCAAAAAAAGGTAAGATTTGCTGCGATAATATCAATGATAATATAAAACTCTGAAATAAAAACTGAAAAACTCTAGGTATTAAATTTGAATCCTTTTGACCGGACATTTAAAAGTTGTACAAGAAATGTATCCCCCACTGGTTCACTTAGCAGTACCTTCAGCACTTTGAGTGTTATTATGACGTATTCCTTTGAATTGGTATCAGCTGTAGGTATCACAAACGTAATTTGGTGATGCATCCTTTTAGTTTCACAAACGTGATATAGCATGGCTTGAAATTATGTACACACTTTACAATCTACTTTACAAGTAATGCACCGATAACTTTTAGTCTGCAGTACAACGACTCAATATTCGGCTGTCACGGAACTGACACAATAACTTGACCGAACAGATACACGAAACGCACTCCGAACATATAATCCATTTGGTCACTGACGACTATGTATCCATGTCACTGTTCTATCTTCAACTGACTGACTGACCAACTGTGGCCTCACTCTACAAATGACTATGCATCGACCAAGGCTCCATCCATCTGACTACAACACTTCATGGCAAACCTCTCCTTCCAACTGACCCCTCCGCCCGCTATAGGACACTCCTCTACATATAGACAAAAGCTGTCACATGGTATAACACCCACGTCAGAGTTAAAAGAGTACATGATGTCACTCCCACCCAGCTCCAAAGTATTACAGGTTGTGTTGAAATAGCCTCAGGCAAGATAGGAACTCCCTAATTATCTCATGGTTCCTTTTTTTACAAGTTGCTTTGCGTCTCACTGACACAGATAAGTCTTATGGCGACGATGGGACAGTAAAGGGCTAAGAGTGAAAATTGGAAACCATGGAAAACCTTCTTCAGGGCTGCCGACAGTGGGGTTCAAACACATTAAAATCCCGAATACTGGATAATGGCCACACTTAAGCGACTGCAGCTATCGAGCTCGGTCTCATGATTCTAATTGCATACAATGACAGAGCAATGACTAGACAGTTACTGTAACAGTATCTCACCATATATTGCAATGTTTTAAAGTTATTTCACAAAATACACCCATATCTGAAATTAGGCAGCAACTCTCACTCTACATTATTTTAATGCTAACATACATATGTAAATTAAATATAATGAAGCAAACGATAATTAGTCAATACATAGCGAAATCAGATTATAGAATTGAATCAATCATAATAATAGTTACAATAATAGTAATAATAATAAAGGTACAATAATAATACAATTAAAATAATAATAATAATAATAATAATAATAATAATAATAATAATAATAAAAAGAAGAATAACAATAATACAGATGAATGCTTGTAACGGGATTTGAACCGTTACAATTGGACATAGAACCAGGTCATAACAAAACAGTTTGTTGTCAAATTCGACTAAGATCTTGTAAAACACGCAGAAAGAGCTGCTGAGGCCTCATTAAAGAAGCCAGAATTGAAAGAAGGAGAAGGAAGGTAGATGAATCAGCTGAAGCGTATAATGATGACCATTCTTCAAGAATGCACTGAAGTAAGTTGTAATACTAAGTCTTAAATCACTTTTTTCTCGATACTACATTTTTTTTAAACATAGGTGCTTATTTTTCAGGTACTCTTAGGTATAGAAAGATGGAATTTGGATCATACGGTACATTTTACATGTACTGTAATATTGAGTGCTGATAAGTAAAATCACGCAGCTAGGTTTAATAAATTCTAAGATATTCATTTTTATTTTTAGGAATTTGGTAGATTTTTTGGGGGGGTCGGGTAATTATTTTCTTAAATGAAATATATTTCAGTCAGAAAGTGGAATGTACTTACCAATGTCAATTAACAGTGATGGAAAAGCTTGTAAAAATCTCAAGTCCATATTTTTAAACACGTTCTCGGACACTGTACCTAAAATGCCAAAGATTTTTTGAGTAAGGAGACTGAGGAGAATCTAAGAACATGCTTTCGTAAAAATACTGAAGAAGATTTGAACAAAATCCGCTGAAAACTTTGTTTTTAAATGGATGTAATGCCAAGATGAGCCTTTACCTGCTTGGGCCACTTCCCGGTCCCCTTACCAAACAAATTAATGAATCTTCACATTTACGTAGAACATTACAAGTTGAAAACGGTTTTCAATACAGTCACATAAGTCCATGATATGATCGTCCTCCATGAACCCCGAGTCATTCTTGAATGCGACTGGGCATGATCAGTACCAAATCATTCAACATTTCTTGAGGCAAGCTGTTCTACTCCTCAATAGCAGCATCTTTTAGTGTGTGAATCATTAGTCGTGGATGTAGATGGCTCGAAATCGCTCTTTTAAAAAAGGTCCACGCATGCTCTATGCAGTTCATATCCGGGGAAGACGCTGGCCAGTCCATTCTGCGGATCCCACGTCCCTCCTGACATCGATTTACAGCTTGTGCACTATGTGGACGAGCATTATCATCCTGTAGTAAATCATCGCCTGGACTCTCCGCAAAACCAATTACTACGGGTCGGAGAATGTGTTCATACACTGCAGCCGCCATGTTTCCCTGAATGTGAGATAGTGTTGTGTATAAAAGGAATTATGTACACTACTCTGAACAAATATATAGATTAAGAAGAGATAATTACAAACATAACATTATAAATTGCAGAAAAATGTGTTGTTAAGAAAAGAATACATAATGAGTGTTGTAAAGATAATACTGTAAATACAACTACGATGGACAGATTGGTTGTTCTGTAATAACATGTTTTTGTGCCCAGTACTTTGGCATTAGCATTAGAGGTGGTAGAGAAGTAGACCTTCCATTATGCATCTTGACGAGCACCAGGCACACTAATAAAAATCAGTCTGTTGCTCCTCACAATCTCAGAGGGAAGTGTGAGATTAAATTCCTCACTTCTGCAGATTCAGCTTAGTTCTGCCAGGTAAAGGCTGCGTAGATGTTAGCTTGCGTTCGAGTGTTTGTGAACTCTTGCATTCTTCAGAACCTTCATTAAACTTGACCTGTAGATGTTCTCCTATCACTTTTCAGAAATATTCCCTGGCATGCAATTGTGGCTCAGGGATGTTGAAAGTTTCAAACTCTTATTGGATGTTGTTTTCTTACATGATCTGGCTGTATGGCTTACGCTGGTTAGCCTTGATACATCCATTCTTTCTAGCCATAAAACTGGGACGTCTTTTAATAATAGTGTCCATTACAGATGAATGAGATACCCACCATTTCGGCAGCCCAGAAGATGGCTTTCCGTGGTTGCCCCTTAATTAAGGCCACGCTTGATTCCTACCCCCCCCCCCCCCTGTGGGTGGGGGACGATGACGAAGAATACACCCTGCCTGTCGTAATAAGCGACTAAAAGGGGCAACCAAGGGATGATTGAATTAGAGCCATGAAAATACTTTTGATTAGTACAATCACGCGGGGAACACCATGGGTCGCCTGTACTTGCGAGTAGTACCACTATATTAGGTATGAAATAGGTTTGTGGTTAGTAGCAGCAGAGAGTGTGTCACTGTGGGTTTCCAGTACCCGTGGGTCGTGCCGTTGTGAGCAACACCACGGGTCTGGGCGTTGCCTGTGATTAGTACCACTATATAAGCGGCACCTCGCCCGTGATTAGTAAACCTAGGTGAGGAATACCATCGGTTTGCGTTGCCTATGTGTGACGCCATTACGTGAGGAACACCATAGGTCTGCGTTACCTGTGCGACGTCCAATACTTGTGAGTAGTACCATTATGTGTGGAACACCGTGAGTCTTCGCTCCTTTTGATTAGTACCCCAACATGACACATACCATGGTTCTACTTTACTAGCGATACGTACCATTCTGAGGGGCCTTTGACCTGGATTTTGGACCCCATTAGACATCAAGCATCCTCCATTCAGGATTGTGCTTTAGAAGTGGTCCCTTGGTCACTAATACTATTATTTATGATAGCTTTTTGAGTCGTATCCACTGGTTGTTTATTCATATCCAACCATTCATTATTCATGACATTTTTTATTTTGTATTTATAAATACATTTGTTCTATTTCTATACTAAAACATACTCTCCCATTCACTAATTTTAAATTGATACTTTCAAAATAATTCGAATCGCACGAACATCCTCTAACTTTTACTTTGTCATTTCATTTCGTACTATTAGGGGCCGATGACCTCGATGTCAGGCCCCTTTAAACAACAAGCATCATCATAATGATTCCTACCCAGTACTAGCCCTTTACTATTTCGTCTCCGAAAACTTACCTGAGTTACTGTGACATTCAATATCCGCAAGAAGAAAAAAATCTGCCATCTTCTGTTCAAAGTCTATTGCGTGCCTTCCAAATTATTCATTTCCCCTTGTGACTACAATTTTTCCTGTAGTTCCATCCAAATTGAGAGAATGAATTATTTACTTCCTCATTTTGATCCTACCCCATCTGGCTTGGGGACGCAGCTGAAGAATACACCCACCGTATCCCCAGCCTATCGTCAGAGACGACAGAAAGGGGTGACCAAGGGATGATGTGATTAGTACCATTACGTGCAGAATACCATGGGTCGATGTTACTTGCAATTAGTACCACCATGTGAGGAAAACCATGGATCTACGTTACCTGTGATTAGTAGCACTATTAGAGGAACACCATGGTTCTGCTTTTGCCAGTGATTAGTACTATACGAGGGGCCGATGACCTTTATTTTCAACCCCTTTTCATAACAAGCATCATCTCAGAAAGTAAGACATTCTGAACTGCATCCACTGATTGTTTTCGATTCATGGTCATTTTTTGATCATCATTCGTTTTAGCTTTTAGTCAGTGGATAGATTTTGAAGTTTTAATTATCGTTTTCGTTCGTTGCGGCTCGTACCATTAGAGGCTGATGACTTAACTGTTAGGCCCCTGTAAACAACAAACACCACCATCATCATCATCATCATCATTTTGATCCTGGCCGTATATCTGCTTTTGCCGACCCCCGTAGTTTAGGGGTAGCGATCCTGCCTCTTACGTGGGTACCCTGGGTTCGACACCCGTCTCATTCAAGGTTCATTCAGCCTACATGAGAGCAACTGAAGAGCTATCTGACGGTGCAATAGCGTCCACGGTTTAGAGGACAAGAATAAGTTTGTCGCGCATACCACGTGTGGCACTTAGTATTCTGCAGGTTTTGAACTGAGCAGCATGTAATGATGGCCATTGTGGGCGGGGAGGGGAGGGGGGAACTCATTACCTTTCATTCTGACAGTTGTGACTCACAACTACCCGAATTTGTTCATTTCAGAAGATTGAATTGGCTTGAATTCATAATCCCCATATCTACTACACACCAATAAATGCGGTAACTCAATATCCAAATGGCTGATTTCCATGCACACCCACACAGACATACCTAAATCTTGGAAGGTAGGATGTATTCCTAACCACGAATCATGTTTTATAAGCCGTAAATCAGGTAGCGTTAGCAGTCTTCTACTCCTTGCTTCTGTCAGCATTTCTTTTCAGTGCTCCTGGGCACCGCCTCTATCTTGTATACCAGGGCAGTGGTGAGCGCGTGTGCCTGGCATCTTTCTGAAGTGTTCACAGCCTTAGAGCTAGGAAGAGCAAAGACATGAACATGATAATTTATCTCGGAAATATGAATGAAGTTTAATTTTATTCAGTAATTCACTTACACATAAAAGACGTATTCGGTAAAAATTCTTTTAGGATTTATTCCTCCGGGTACTCCGGTTTTCCTTGTCTTCTTTCATTCCAACAACGTTCTCCTATATCATTTCATTTTATCTGTCAGTCATTAATCATTGCTCCAGAGAAATGCGAGAGGCCCCCTGCGGGTGTGGGATACAGAAGAAGAATACACGCATGGCATCCCCTGCCTGTCGTAAGAGGCGACTAAAAGGGGCGATGACATTAGAACCATGAGACTACTTGTGATTAGTGCCATTACGTGAGGAACACCATGGGTCGACGTTACTTGCGACTAGTACCACCATTACGCGATGAACACTATGGGTCGACTTTACTTGCCATTAGTACTACATGTGCCTGGTTGTCCTCCCTTTTAGAACAATAATCACTATTACCTAAGGAGCGCGAACTGCTATGGCCTCCAGCTGAGTCTATGATTAGTATCAATGGGGGAGATTACTATGGGAGTAGTACCATTATGTGAAGAATATACCATGAGTTTGTGTTGCCTGCGGGTGGTGCAATACCGTGTGGTACACCGTGGATCTACATTGTCTATGATTATTACCACTATGTGAGCAACACCATGAGTATACGTGGCCTGTGATTAGTTCCACTAAGTGAGGAACACCACGGGAATACTGGCGCCTGTGATTAGTTCCACTAAGTGAGGAACACCACGGGAATACTGGCGCCTGTGATTAGTTCCACTAAGTGAGGAACACCACGAGAATACTGGCGCATGTGATTAGTTCCACTAAGTGAGAAACACCACGGGAATACTGGCGCCTGTGATTAGTTCCACTAAGTGAGTAACACCACGGGAATACTGGCGCCTGTGATTAGTTCCACTAAGTGAGGAACACCACGGGAATACTGGCGCCTGTGATTAGTTCCACTAAGTGAGGAACACCACGGGAATACTGGCGCCTGTGATTAGTTCCACTAAGTGAGGAACACCACGGGAATACTGGCGCCTGTGATTAGTTCCACTAAGTGAGGAACACCACGGGAATACTGGCGCCTGTGATTAGTTCCACTAAGTGAGGAACACCACGGGAATACTGGCGCCTGTGATTAGTTCCACTAAGTGAGGAACACCACGGGAATACTGGCGCCTGTGATTCGTTCCACTAAGTGAGGAACACCACGGGAATACTGGCGCCTGTGATTAGTTCCACTAAGTGAGGAACACCACGGGAATACTGGCGCCTGTGATTAGTTCCACTAAGTGAGGAACACCACGGGAATACTGGCGCCTGTGATTAGTTCCACTAAGTGAGGAACACCACGGGAATACTGGCGCCTGTGATTAGTTCCACTAAGTGAGGAACACCACGGGAATACTGGCGCCTGTGATTAGTTCCACTAAGTGAGGAACACCACGGGAATACTGGCGCCTGTGATTAGTTCCACTAAGTGAGGAACACCACGGGAATACTGGCGCCTGTGATTAGTTCCACTAAGTGAGGAACACCACGGGAATACTGGCGCCTGTGATTAGTTCCACTAAGTGAGGAACACCACGGGAATACTGGCGCCTGTGATTAGTTCCACTAAGTGAGGAACACCACGGGAATACTGGCGCCTGTGATTAGTTCCACTAAGTGAGGAACATCACGGGAATACTGGCGCCTGTGATTAGTTCCACTAAGTGAGGAACACCACGGGAATACTGGCGCCTGTGATTAGTTCCACTAAGTGAGGAACACCACGGGAATACTGGCGCCTGTGATTAGTTCCACTAAGTGAGGAACACCACGGGAATACTGGCGCCTGTGATTAGTTCCACTAAGTGAGGAACACCACGGGAATACTGGCGCCTGTGATTAGTTCCACTAAGTGAGGAACACCACGGGAATACTGGCGCCTGTGATTAGTTCCACTAAGTGAGGAACATCACGGGAATACCGACGCCTGTAATTATTTCCACTATGTATGGAACTAGATGAAATGGCAGCAAAAATTTGTTTACAGGCAAATGATAAAAACACACATTACATGGTTGTACAGAGACCAAATCATGAGGAAGTTGACAAATTGCCTTCGACGATTGGGAAATATATATAAAAGAGTAGAATAGTTTAAATTCCTTCGAGTATTAATCGATGAGCAAAACCCAAGGCAACAGGAACACCAAGCTAGAATTAAGAATGCAAATAAGGCATTTTACTCTATGAGCCTTATATTAGGCTCCAAATTTTTATGAACGAATGCAAAAATGACCGGCTCCACGGCTAAATGTTTAGCGTGGTTGAAGTTGGTCACAGCGGTCCTGGGTTCGATACCCGGCAGGGTCGGGAATTTAACTTTACTGGGTTAATTCCGCTGGCATAGGGGCTGGATGTCATCTTCATCATCATTCAATCCTCATTACGACGCGCAGGTCGCCTACAGGTATCAATTCAAAAGACCTGTACCTGGCAAGCCGGACTTGTACTCGGACGCTCCCGGCACTGAAAGCCACACGCCATTTCATTTTTCGTCATCATTATTGCTTTTTAAGAAGTCTTTGGTCTCAGAATGTTTGTAATTTAACATGACTATTGTTGACTATTGATATCGTGATCATGAGCATGGGATCTTCCATTTTGTGTGAATTTTTGTCTTGTTTGCTTTACGTCGCACCAACACAGATAGGTCTTGCGGCGACGATGGGATAGGAAAGGGGTAGGAGTAGGAAGGAAGTGACCGTGGCCTTGGTTGAGGTACAGTCCCAGCATTTGCCTGGTGTGAAAATGGGAAAGCAGAGAAAAACATCTTCAGGGATGCCGGCAGTGCGGTTTGAACTCACTATTTCCCGGCTGAGTTAGGCGTGTGTGTGAATCAGAACCGCGCGGACGTGAATTTTAATTTCACAAATTGCACATGCAATTACTAGGATTCAAACCGCAACTGTATTGGTAAAAAGTTCCGTCTCTTTGCCACTTGGCTATCATGTTTCCATTTATAATTCGTTTTCTACTTTTTTTAGCAAAATATTCGGTATGAATTAAAACTGACAACCCGCCGAAGGCTAATGCATATTATAGTTTGCATGATAATCAACTTCAGAGTTTATGTGATATAGAAACTGTTTTTCATTAACATTTTTTTTTCTTTTTGTATTGTACAGTAGTTATCATCGTGCAGATCTACAGACGTAGAGCTGAAGTCTAACATACAGAGTACACACGACCTATTCTGTAAATAAATCCAGTTCTATTTCAGTGGAGAGAAATTCATTCAAAATCAGCACGAAATCCTATTCTAGGAATAGAAAAATAAAAAGTCTCACACCATGTGGATTGAATGTAACAAATAGAAATAATTTCATAGTGTCCCTAGAATGGTGCACTGAGGTTCGGTTGGAGGAAAAATAATCAAACAATTCCCATCCGCAAAAACAAGTGTCTATCGAGTGAGACCAAAATATTGGAGAGCTGTCTGCCTTTGAGAACCTCGGTGAGCTTATTTGGCACCCAGAATGACAATAACTTCGAGAATGCCATGCAAATAGACATAATTTTGTGGAAAGCGACCATGGAATTTGTGACAAATCTAACATCGTCTACTTATGAAACGGCTATTCTCCGATCGTAAGCAGCAAATCATTATTCACAACTTTTGTCTGCTAGAAAGCACTTGAGCTTCTGACATAATTTTATAAGAATACTTATAATATTTTCTCTTTACACTTTAATAAGTTAAAGGTTAATATCTGCCGGTGACACAATCATTGCATTCAAGAGATGGATCTCTCTCTCCGTTTCCTCAATACCTGACGTCGAATCACTCCAATCATAAAATTCTAGACACAGGTATCCCTTTACAGCGACACAGGTAACAATTTAGGACTAATTTACTACTGAGCCTTATTCAGATCTGATGATACTTGTTCTTCCATCACACCAGCACACATAGGTCTAATGATGGCGATGGAATAGGAAAGGGCTGGGAGTGTAAAGGAAGCGGCCATGGACTTAATTAAGGTACAGCCCCAGCATTTGCCTGGTGTGAAAATGGCAAACCACGAAAATAACATCTTCAGGTCTGCCGACAGTGGGGTTCGAGTCCACTATCTCCCGAATGCAAACTGATAGCTAAGTGACCCAAACCACACGGCCACTTGGTCGGTTATGTTAAATTTGAGAAGAAAATCTGTACCATTCACACATATTTTGAAAGGCAAGTTTTCATGCACACCACCCTACATGCGAAAGCTAATGTTAACATTGATACTTTCACGGCCCGTATTTGTAGACATGACATGGGCTTTTGGGCTTCTGCCGTTTCAAGAAAACAAGGTAAAACTCTTTTCGTTTCGCAGAGAATTCGACTGTTCATGAGGAAGACTTCAACAGTAATGAGGGTTTAAGAATGCTTTACCGTCGAAGCTGTAGTGGTGCGCTCATTCGTCACCAGGTGGCTTGCGGTATGCTGGCACAGCGCTCCAAGCGGGAGCTGACGACAACATTAAGCTCCAATCACGGCCGACTTGATGCGTCGCTCTAGCTAGGGAACGCAGCGAGGGATCCAGTCGCCCGTGCTCCAATTAAGATGTTCTATCACACCTTGTGTGCGTGAGAAGTAACAGAAAGGGTATCAGACGAATTAGGAATGAATGCGGTAGAAAAAATCAATAGAAACTAATAAAATAAAATGCAACGAAAGACACCAGGGTAGAATACAACAGAGCTGAAGAATGGAAAGAAAGTGTGTGGAGGAAACCAGAGGATGCGAAATGCAGTTTTTAAAAGCCTGATATTCCTAATCATTCACTGTGGTTCTCTTGCACATGACGATTTTCTGAAATGTGGAATATCAAAATTCAAAAACTACAGAAGTGGGAAGTGGCGCGGGAGGAACTGGAATACCCGCCACAGTCACCGGACCTGTCTCCTTGCGATTTTTATCTCATCCCCAAAATGAAAGAACTATTGCGTGGGAAACCGTTTGGGACATGAGAGGACACTACTGATGCTGTGAAACATGATATTACAATATTCACACGTGGTGAGGGGACTGATATCCGAAGTTTCACGCATCTCTGACAACATTTTGTGGACGATCTAGGGGACTACTTTGAGGGTTTACCGTAAAGGTTACTTCACTCTCTGAGAATAAACATTATGTAGCACAAGGATTTCACGGCTGAGAGTTTCTTGATTTATATCCTGCACCTGGTAAATCTGCTTGCCATTATTCATACATTCCCATTTTCCAATTCCCGGCCAGGTCAAGGATTTTTACCTAGACCTGAGGGCTGGTTCGAAGTCAACTCAGCCTACGTGATTAGAATTGAGGAGCTATCTGACGGTGAGATAGCGGCCCCGGTCTAGAAAGCCAAGAATAACGGCTGAGAGGATTCGTCGTGCTGACCACACGACACCTCGTTATCTGCAGGCCTTAGGGCTAAGCAGCGGTCGCTTGGTAGGCCAAGGCCCTTCAAGGGTTGTAGTGCCGTGGGGTTTGGGGACTTATGCCCCAATCCTCATATGAAGGGCGTTGAGCTCTTCCAGGAATACAAGCCAGGAAACAAATGGATAAAAGATCACCGAGGCTTATCCAGTGCGGAATGGAGAGAGGCCATCAAGATGACAGCGAATGAGTGTGACACTCGCTCCGTGCCTGGAAGGTCCCAGTACAGCACCCTCTGTCGGTATTAACACAGACAGCACGAAATCCTGGGTGCCTGTTCTCACCGGGAGGTATTGAGAAATTTCCGCCATAACCGCATGTCGTTGAGAGATCGCGGTTTCACGGTACACGAAGAGGTTTCTGGCCAAGCTACTGATAGGAGTAGCAGGCGTATTGACATGATAGCCTTTCAACCAACCTGCAAGCAAGGACTGATCTTAGATCCCTCAGTACACTTCGAGTCGCACATTGGCCAGCCTGAAAAGGTGGATGCTGAGAAGAAGTAAATTTACCATCCAACGGTAAACTATTATAAAACCAAATATCACCTAGACCACACCTCCGTCCATGCACTCATTATCGGTGCTCGAGGCACAATCTCTAAATTTATTGTACGACAGTGGTATTCACTTGGTCTCAACCGGATACGACTTCACCACAGCTCTATAGCCGCAATGCGAAGTTCAATAGCCATACTCCGCAATCATCTATATATCATCTGTTCCAAATTTATATCGTACCTTGTGACTGTTCTTAGTTCTACCTGGCGCATTCTGGCAAATTCACCAATGACTTGGAAGCCTCCTCATGGGGGAAGTTGTATTAATAAATAGTAAAAATATACAATACTATCCACTCTTTTTTTTGAGTGACTACACATCCTGTCATTAATTTTAGTGAACATTTGACCTTTTGAATTAGACTCGCTTGTGGTGGAGTGAGATAATTTGAAAGATGGAATTCCGTGACGAAGATAATTGTATTTTGCATGTGTACGACATGGTCTGCAAAAACCAATTAAGGTCTATCAGCTACGTCAACATTCTGCCCTTGATGAGTGAGTGAATCACATGTCATAATGCATCACAGTCCCGGAGATGGCTGCTTTCGTACATAGAGGAGAATAATAATATCAAATGTAAAATGAATGTCATTCGCAGTTATATATTTGACATATTTGATTTAAAAATTCATATCTGTAACCAATCACAATATTCGTGTAGCATATTGTGAGATTATCAAACCAGTAAAAGGTCTGAAATATTGCCCGTTGTAAAGTATAAACCATGTATCAAACTAATCAGTTAATTATGTACTGAATTCTGTTGTTGCTTTAGTGTTTGAGTTCGGAAATCCATGGTCATCAACTCCTTATGTTCATCTTAGGTTTAGGACATCCAGTTTTATTTTGAGTCTAAACAAAAGGGATGTGACTTTTCAATTCAAAAATATTCGGAATCAAAACGCGACCAGCTTGGTGAGAAACCAGTAACTATATCGCTAGGTTGTGACGCCCACGTCTTAATTAGTACATATTGCTTCATTGTTTATAATATACTTTAAAAATTCTGTTCCGTGAGACCCCAGTGTGTATTATGTGTAACAAACAGTATCTATGAATGTGCAGGGTTAATTAAAAATTCCCCCACTGGTATGAATATCACATCGAAGCACGTTATCAAAGAAAACATTTCACTCACTAACTACACAGAGCTGATGATCGGGGTGTCGCCATACGTTTCCATGAAGCTTCTAAGACAACAAGATCATAATCATACCTCCATCCAAACAAGAGGTGTCAAATAATTATTCTGATCTATGTACTTAATATTAATCTTGTCCAGTCTTCAGTTTGGCTCTTTAAAGAGCCCAAAATGAATTTAGCATAGAATAGAATGTATTCAGTCATTAAGGATGTTACATGCAGTAGACATATTCAAAAAAATTATACCATAACATAATGAACATACACGTACTTATAAATCAAGGCATTCATTTCAAAATATGGGTAAATATAATACATGATTAACCACATTTTACGAGTACATCTGAACACTTAATGGTCGTTCTTTCAGATGTGGTACCATTTTATCGAACCCTAGCGGAGTTACCGCTCTTCGCACGGTCTATTTTCTTCTTGCCCGTGAAACTCATGAGGAAACAACTTGCCGCCCATTGACAGTTCTGCCGAAAATATTAGGCCTAAACATTTCATCAAAGTACTCGGCCTTGCTCCAGTAGGAGTCACCAGTTGGTGTTATGGAATGCGGCTTGAATCTGCATTCATGACAGAAAGTTCAGAAAAAGAGGTCTTCAGTGGGCAGTCGTAGCTGATTTTTCGTACATATTATCCAACCAATTATCTGCTGGCAGAAATAGATCATTAGTCTTGGCTTACCAATACTACCTCTACTCAGCTACACACCCTTCAGATATTAGCATGCCATGTGGCTAGCGTGATGACATCCCAAGCATTCTTGATCAGCCCTCAGTCCAGCACTGGTACAAGATTGAGTGACCCCGTTCCAGCCCTCAGTCCAGAACTGGAACAAGATTGAGTGACCCCGTTCCAGCCCTCAGTCCAGCACTGGAACGACATCGAGTGAACCCCGTTCCAGCCCTCAGTCCATCACCAGAATGTGATCGAGTGCACCCCGTTCCAGCCGCCAGTCCAGCGCTGCAGAGAGATCGAATGTACCCCGTTCCAGTACTCAGTCCAGCGTTGGAACGAACTGAAGTTAACCCCTTTCTACAACTCAGTCCAACATTGGAACAAGAATGAGTGGGTCATTTCCAGCTCTCAGTCCACCATTGGAAAGAGTCTCCGTGAACCCCCTTCCAGCACTCAGTCCAGCATTGAAACGAGATCGAGTGAACTTCGTTCCAGTCTTAAGTACACCATTGTAACAAGATTTAGTGAACCACGTTGCAGTCTTCAGTCCACCATTGGAACGAGATGAAATGTAGTCCGTTCCACCCCTCAGTCCACTATTGTAACGAGACAGAGTGAACTGCTTTCCAGCCCTCAGTCCAGCATTAGAATGAGATGATGTGAATCTCCTTCCAACATTCATTCCACCATTGGAACGATATGAAGTGAACTGTGTTCCATCCCTCAGTCCATCATTGCCAAGAAGAAATGAATCCCGTTCCAGTCTTGAGTCCAGCATTGGAACGAGATTGAGTGTACCCGTTCCAGTCTTCAGTCCGTTATTGGAACGAGATTGAGTGAATTCCGTACCAGTCTTCATTCCACCACTGGAAAGAGATCGAGTGAACCCCGTTCCAGTCCTCAGTTTACCATTAGAAAGAAATGAAATGAACCTTGTTTCAGCCCTCATTCCAACACTGGAACGAGATTGAATAAACCGTGTTTCAGTCCTCATTCCACCATTGGAATGAGAAGAAGTGAACCCCCTTCCAGCCCTCAGTCCAGTATTGGAACGAGATGAAGTGAACATCGTTCCTGCCCTTAGTCCATAAAATTGGATCCCACGGAATTTATTATTAGCAGTAAAAGGGAGGATAAGAAGGATAGCAATAGATACATTCGATCCTTGGATGAGTAGGGAGTGAATCAAATCTAGGGCAACCGGGTGAAAGGCATACACGCTAGCTCCACACCATGGGGTTGGCTTAATCTGACTAATTACTAGTTCCCCTATTCAAAAACAAAAAACAACATAGTTACATGAAAAATGTTATTGGCACCCGATACAACAGTGTTGGACCTATTTTTTTTACATAATCGCCATCAAAACTTATCATATCGTGGGATCAACTCTTGTGTGCCACCTCAGAGTGGAACCAGCGTGTACCATTCGTCTTCAGCTCTTCGTCTGTGTTAAAATGCTGACAGGAGGACAGGAATTTCTTGAGGTGCAAGAAAAGATGAAAATCACTGAGAGCAATATCAGGACTCTACGGTGGATGATGAAATACCTCCCAGCCGAACTCCTGAAGGACAGTTGCTGATCACTGAGCCGTATGTGGGCAAGCCATGGATCAGCACAACACCTGCACTGAGCATCCCACGCCACTTGTTTCGAATGGCCCATCGCAATTTCTGTAGAAACATTATCGGAGACCGAACCTCACAAACGGCGGGAGAAAGAATACAAGCCGCCGTTTTGAGCCACTACTGCTGCGCTACTGACACCAGGCAGGACTATGATTGCTACATCATAAATCCGTCGTGCATGCTCATATTTACTGGCTAAATACATTTTGTTTCCTAGTGGCTTTACGTCGCACCGACACAGATAGGTATTATGGCGACGATGGGAGGGAAAAGGCCTAGGAATCGGAGGGAAGCGGCCGTGGCCTTAATTAAGGTACAGCCCCAGCATTTACCTGGTGTGAAAATAAGAAACCACGGAAAACCATCTTCAGGGCTGTCGACAGTGGGGTTCGAACCTACTATCTCCGAATGCAAGCTCCAAACCGCACGGCCAACTCGCCTGGTTAACATCTCTCTGAAAAAGCAAATTGTGTAAAATGTATGACAAATGTTCATAATGACGAATTTTAAACCACAACAAACCAAAATGATACAAATGGAACAAAATGATACAAGGAACACCTCTGCAGGTCCAAAATAGTGTGCGCACCCTTCAAAAGAATATCTTCAGTGCATGATGATGAAGTAGAAGAAACGGTCCCATAACTAAATTAATTCTTTATAATATGTAGCTTCTACTCATTGAAAATTAAAATTAAAATCCATAGCCTGTTTCCAGTCATTCGACCGGGTAAGGAATGGAATGAGTGAAGCCCGCATTTAGCAGCATGGATAGGAGTTATGCCGGCTGCCGAAGACTGTCGCACTCTTCTGGGGCAATGATTTATCACTGACAGATGAAATGAAATGATATTGCAGAGTGTTGCTGGAATGAAAGATAACAGGGAAAATCGGAGTACCGGGGAAAATCCTGTCCCGCCTCCACTTTTTCCAGCACAAATCTCACATGAAGTAACCGGGATTTGAACTATGGAACCCAGCAGTGAGAGACTCCTAAGCCACGGAAGCTCCCCTAGCTTCTCCTCATTCCTTATACTACATTTTTAATAAATGTAAAGAAATTTTAATATAATTTAATAATTACAGAAGTAAGCATATTGTTTGGTGCATTAAGAACATGTCATCGCCATTATCGCCCATTACAAAGAACTGTTGAGCATTATGGCTGCAAGGAAGTTACACAAACCTGCCATCGCAAATATGAAACGACGAAATATTTGTGTTTTATTTTAGACATTTCCATTTCTCTAAACGTCTGACTCTCCCGATTTTCTTTTTTTAATGTACCATTTTGCATCTGTCTCTTAGCACAGGCCTGAGCAAAACGTTGTATTCCACCAAAGTCTCAGCCTCATTCATGGCTGTGACAATATTGAAGCTACCGAGCAAGTGGCTATGCGATCTGGGTCACGTAGCTATCAGCTTACGTTTGGGAGACAGTAGGTTCAAACCCCAATGTTGGCATCCCTGAAGATACTTTTCGGTCTTCCGTGGTTTCCTATTTTCACACTAGGCAAATGTTGAGGCTGTGCCTTAATTAGGGCCGCGGTCGCTTCCTTCTCACTCCTATCCCTTTCCCATCCCATTGTCACCATAAAACTTACTGTGTCGTTGTGACGTAAAGCAGGTTTTATGGAAGTATGGAAGCTGATGAGCTAAGTGGGATATTGAGTAATGATATTCGGAGCACAACTAGAGCGACTAGGTGTTATGTAAGGTGGTACTCATAGGGCCGGTCGTGCTGCAATAGCGCTTTATAGTCATGTTCGGAAAACAACGGCAAGCTACCTTACTCCTCATGCCTTGTATGCTTCATTACAACACCACCATCGCTTTTGCGGTTGTCTTATAACCTTTTGTGTTGCTTTCTTTGGATTCAACCAGCCAGCCTGTAAGCTTAAAAATGACAGTAGATAGATGTTATACAGCGACCTGTCAGTAAATTATATATGTTTCAGTCTGCCACTGTATTTGCTTGCTCAGACCTTTGGAAGACAATAAAAATTCGTAGATACTATCTTGTGATTTGTGTCAAATACAACTGTTCAATGAGCGATTTTAAACATGAATTTTAGGTAGCATTTTTAACAGCAAGTAACACAAGTGTAAGTTTGTTACATGTTTTCTGGAGTCGTATTTTTAATAATAGAGGTATCAGGATGAGGAAAATAAGAGATTGGTCGTTGAATACATCACACTGCATTAAAGCGTTTATGAAAACCACAGGTGATGAAATAAAGTCCTGAATACATATTTTAATGGAAAATATATCTTCATGCATTATAACATTCCATACTAAATTGTTTTAAAACCCTTTGAAATCTCATATGTGTAAATTTGTGATAAACAAAGACATCAAATTACATGAACTTGTTACATAAATCTAACAGATCCATAAACAATTAAAAAGAAACATAAATTTTTATGAGAAAATGGCATTTTACACATGTCCAATTTCATGTTGAATTTATTAGTGACTAGCAAATGTACCCGTGCTTCGCTACGGTATTCTACATTGTATTCAAATATCGAAGTAAATACTGTACATGCAGTAAATAAGATTGTTTTAAAATAGCATGTCTCTTAGCGTTATCCGAGAAACAGCATGGGGAGGTCCCTATACGCTCTTTCCGATGTAAAGTGTTTGTTACGGATTTGTGATATAACGGCAGGCTCACTTGCCTACTGCCATTCACAATCGAGTTGGGAAGTTTACAATTGCAGGCCCCATTGCCTACTGCGCGGTCACAATCGATTTGGGGAGTTTTCATTACAATGACAGCCCCCTTTCCTACTTCTAGACAGATAACAGTTTAGGGGTTTTTATTTTAATGATAGGCAACTACCCTACTAGTAGTCGAGATTGAGTTGTGCAGTTATCATTATAATGTCAGGCCCCTTTCCCTACTGCCAGCCAGCTTACTGCCAGTCACACCAAGTTGGTGAGTTTCCATCAAAATAGCAGGCCACTATGCCTAATGCCAGTCACATTTTAGATGGGTTCATCTGTTTATAATGGCGTGCACCCTTTCCTACTGCTAAACACAATCGGGTAGGGGAGTTTTAAACAAAACTGCATGCTCCCTTGCCTTCTGCAAGTCAAATCGAGAAGTGAACTATTTATTACAATGGTAGGTCTTACTTACTAATGCCAGTAATACAGGAGTTGGAGAAGGAGCCCATTCCTACTGCCAGTCAAAGTCGGTGTGGGGAGTACTGATTACAATAGCAGACACACCCTTTCTCGATCACTACAAATCGACATCAGTGAATATATGTAGATCGACATACGAAAGTATATGCGTGTTTACAATATTGCAGACATTCATTTACAGATTAACTGCTGCTAAACGTACGACATATCGACAAAGGATTGTACCATAAGACACCAGATTTTGTGACCTAAATGGCTGGTGCTATGATACCTCATCTATTCTTGGGTCAGATTGAGTTAGAAACGTTGAACAGGATAAAGTTCTTGTAAGATTATCTCACATTGCATTACTTTTCGGATAATTATGTGACAGCTACATACATAGCATTTGGCTTACATATGGCTACGGGGTGGGCCAATTTTCGTGAATAGTTTGATGGATCTGTATTTCCTATAAGTGATTGAAAGTATGAATTATGCATGTGAAAAGTCCAAATTTAGTTAACATCGATTAATAGAGAAAAACCAAGCGTAAAACGGATACAGATACGACAAAAAGTCATAAGACCAAAGTTGTAGATCATTCCAAATTGAACGGAGATTGTGCAATCCGTTATGTGATAGGACTTCCCGAAGGTCTGCACCATCATTAAAATTGCTTCCATATTTCGATATTCTTCGGGGATAAAAAGTGAAAAATTTAATGATCTTGGAAGTTCTCCGTCCGTTACAGGCTAAAACGTATAATTTTGTCAAATTTCAATTTTCTTTTTCGTGTGTCAGATTATGGATTATGGATTTTGGGCGAGGGGGGTAAAAATTAGGACTAAACCACAAAATATGCATATGGTCATTATTACCCCTTAAACGGGTAGCTGTGCGAAAATTTCGCCAAAATAGGCAATGTACAAGCACACAGTCGTTGTGATTTTATTTATATAGATAGATAAGGAATCTGCTCCACATACAACACCTTTTGGGCTATGTCCGCTGGACTTAACCTGCAAAACTGACCATTCATGATATCTCCCTTATTAATCCTCCTGACGAAAAAATGCACATGAAAATAAACTTTTAGAGATTGAATTCCATCATGTTTGGTCGATTTCCAGTCAGGTTGGTCTTGTACTGTAGTCTATATATTGTGGAAGTGTAAAATCACCATTTCGGTTCCCTATAAACCACCAGTCCATTCCTGGAACATGAAATGTTATTGACCTTTAAAACCTACCTTTGGATAGGTGGATGCTAAATATAAAGTTTGGTTCGAATATCTTCAGTAGTTTTCAAGTTGTAAGAAATACGCTTTAAACGCACCCGATCTTGAGTTAAGTCCAATGGAACTTGTACCGATAAACGGTCCGTTAATGATATCTCCCTTATTAATCCTCGTATCGAAATGATGTACTTGAGGAAAAAGGTTTAGAAATTAATTTACATTGAGGCAGGTAGATTTCCATTAAGTTTGGTTCTGTATATTCTGTGGGAGTTCGAAATCACGGTTTACGTTTCGTATAAACTCCCAGCCAATTCAGGGATTTAGAAACAATATTTGTCATAAAACGTACCCAAGGACAGGTGGATTCTAAATAAGAAGTTTGGTGGAAATATATCCAGTAGATTCTAGCACTCGCGTATATACGGTGTAATTAAGGAAGAAAATAATGCAGATAAGAATGTCGAAATTAATAGAAAATCGATTATAACTGAGGACAGCCGGATAACGAGAAATACGTAAATGCCAAGTGAATGTATTGGAAAATCAAATGCCCCTCAATAAATTATGCTGGTGTGAGTTATGGATATAAGAAAGCGGTAACAGGGGAGAAATGTAGGCGCAGTGATTGTTAGGTAAACAGATAAGAATATGACTAATGGTGTTATTACTTAATCTATTCGAGGACGGTTATAGCCTCAAACGATATTCCACCAATATCCCGCAGATAGGCCAATTGACGCCTCTCTTGCCTTCTACCCAAGGAAAAACCACGACTTTAAAAGCATGATGAGGAAAATGGCAATACGTTACTTCCCTGCTGGCAAGCAGTTAGACACGTTGCCATGGTAACCTGTAAGTTCGTTGTCGGTTTGTCGGTCACTCAATGCAGAGCATGATACCCGCAGAAAGTAGTAAATTTCTCCATCATGTGAAGAGTAAGGTAAATTATGAACATAACGAAACTTGTTTATAATGAAGAGGCGTTTCAAGTACGGTCCACGGAGCTTACAGAAAACCAGTAGTATAAGAGAAAATGGAGGAAAACCGTTCTGATTTTCCTATAAACCCCCCGTCTATTCAAAGATTTTAAAATGATATGCATATCGAAACCTTCCCCGGGATGAGTATACTCTAAATATGAGGTTTGGTTGAGATCTATCCAGCCGTTTCGACGTGATGGTGGAACAGACAAACAAACAAACAGACACGAAAAGTAAAAACCACCGATTCGGTCTTAAGTTGACCTAAAACGGATAAATATCTGAAAAATTGGCAAAACAAAAGAAATGACAGACAGCGGACCCCGTACAACTTTATTTATATAGACTTAAAACAGTCTTCTAAAAATGTTGATATCATTCACTGTTTAATTTTTTTATTTCTTGTAATTCATGATTCACACGCTCCAAATTAAACTTGTAATCAGTTACTAATATTTCATACATATTAAGTTCTGATATTAAGTAAAAATCATTTGAAGATCATTAAGTTTGATTAAATCGAGAAAAAATTCCAAAAGTCAAACAAGTGACAGACAGTGTATTAAGAGGGTTTGTTTGTACTTACATTTAGATTATTCTGCCCTTACTTTGGACACGTCAGCAATGTAACTCTAAGCGTAACTGGTCAATGGCTCTGTTTGTTATTGAGGGGGCTTAAATGGGCCTGAAATCTCACACTAACTCTACAGAATCACTTTGCTACATGTTTAGTCAGTCCTACAGCAGCTAGAGGCCAGTGATGTTCATTTGAATATTGGGTTATGTTGCAACCTACAACACAATTACCGTAGACGGAGCGCCGAGTCTTCCCGGTGCTCACTGGTAATTAATTTAAAGCAAATCACAACCTCTCTCCCTCTCGGGGAGAGGAAGAGGGGGAGAAAGGTTAAAAGAGAACGAACTTCGGTTTACATGGAAATGAACAGGAAAGGTATGAATATTCCGGTGGCAATAAAAGGATGAGTCGGATCATGCTGAGGAATATTCACGTAATAAGAATCGCTTATAGAATTAAAGAGTTACGTAAATCCGAATTAGTATTAAATCACAGAATGATTAGAGAAATCAAAAACTACTCTGCTTCTCATTGTGCGTCTGCTATGGACTAACAATTAATTTACTGTGCTCATAAAATATTCTCTTCTTCTTAGAATAATGTCTAGTGACTGGTTTGACCCTTGATCGATCCTGTGCAGTACGTTTTGGTCCATGGTCCGACAGCTCTGCACTCCGACCGGCCAACCGAGCAGAGAAGGGGTAGCTATGGCTCCACCGTGGCTCTTTCTCTCTCTATTCGAGAGACGGGTAGAGACTGGACCACATGGCTGGTCCGTGGTCCGACAGCTCTGCACTCCGACCGGCCAACCGATCAGAGGAGGGGTGGCCACGACTCTACCGTGGCTTTACACCTCTGTATTCGGGAGACGGAGAGGGGCTGGTCCTCACTGTCGGCTGTCCTGAGAATGGTTTTCCGTTTTTTTTCCCATTCTCCTGCACTAAGGCGAATGCCGGGAGAGTTCCTAGTATAGACGACGGCCGCCAACCCGCTCGCATTCTCCGAACTTCACCGTAATAAATCTCCTGGTCTGAGAGACGGTGTCGCCGTCTAAGAGGCCGGCTTTCCCCTTCAGGGGAGGAATGAAAACGTTTTAGTAGTAGTAGTAGTAGTAGTAGTAGTAGTAGTAGTAACAACCAAAGGTTCCGTTGTTAATTTAGCGAAATCTGGTCGCCCTAAGATTTCTACGACCGATGAAAATCAGATGACAGTGACTGTAAAATGAACAGTCCAAAGAACGTCCTAGCGATGCCTAATGTGTAAGCTTAAATTAGAAGTATATCGCCCACGACTGGTGCATCGTCTTTTGTAGGACGACCCCGAGCGCCGATTGCAGTACTGCGAACTTATGCGCGATCAAATCGGTTTGGAGCCAGACCTTCTGGATAAGATCATTTGGTAAGATGAGACTTGCTTTAAATTATCAGATCACGTGAAAAGTTAGTGCTTGTACTGTGATGGCGTGAATTCTCGACTGAACCAGCGTGGCATCACAGTGTAGCTCGCATTGTCTAGCGGCGGTGTTGTCGGTCCAGTTTCTTGTGACTGAGCTATGCATGTTAAGAATTAGGTTGAAAGAGGTCAATTATAACACTTAGGAGATTAAAATTCACTAACTGTATTAAACTGTTTTGAACAATGTACTACGTGTAAGACTATTTCTCTTACTTCTAAAATGAACATAGCAATGACACAAGGTTTTACATACAAAGTTGATAGCCGATATATTGAAAATCTATGGTTTGCCGAGCATGTTGAAAGTACGTCGGCCTGTGTAGAGGTTTCTTATACAAAAAAAACCCAACACATTCTTAGTAAGATGCATTTCCTAATTAGCTGCCTCTGTGGATCAGCGGTAGAGTGTCGGCCTCCGGATCCCAAGATAGCGGGTTCAAACCCGGCAGAGGTAGTCGGATTTTTGAAGGGAGGAAAAAAGTCCATTCGACACTCCATGTCGTACGATGTCGGCATGTAAAAGATCTCTGGTGACACATTTGGTGTTAACCCGACAAAATTCATTAAATCTCAGCCATAGACGCCCAAGAGAGTTTCGGTTTACTCGGTCTGCCATTTAGTGGTGGCCTAGAGTAAAACGGAACGTCTAAATTGACGAGCAGACAGCCAGATGGCGTCAAATTGAAATGTATGCACACGGTAGCTGAGGCCATACGATTATTATTATTATTATTATTATTATTATTATTATTATTATTATTATTATTATTATTTCCTAATTGACCTCATTTCAGACAGGGCAACGTCAAGAGCACTAAAAGCTCTAAAGTTACTCAGGCGTGTGAGGGAAATGAAATGAAAATACACGGCTTCCATTGTACGTTCATTTTACCATTTAAAAGCGCAATCGGTATATGAAATTCGAACTGTAGTAGTAGCAGTAGTAGTAGTAATAGTACATTAAACTTCGGTATATAAAAGGATAAACCAAACCTGTAACGTTTTGTTTCGTTCATTGAGTTCATTTTTCTATGCGCACGTGTAAAGGAAAACGAACCTTACTGTACCGTACTGTAGGATTCTATGTTTGCATGACATATTTACCCACTCATAGTGTATGACGTATTTAAGATTAATTTTCTTTTAGACTGTAGCATAGGAAAATTAACACACCGAAAATGTTATGATGGACTACATATAATGTGGCTGGGAGGCGTGACCAGTCATAAGGGAAATATTGGATAGGAAGAACGTTGTCACATTCGTGATTTTGGCACCGCAGCGACGATATGTTGCCACCCAGCGAGTTTGCTCAACGGTTTGAGTAAAGTAGCGGTTAGCTTGCATTCTTGAGATGTGGAATCCAAACCCAATGTCCGCAACCCTGAAGATGGTTTTCCGTTGTTTCTCATTTTCCCACCAGGTAAATATTTCCCAGTCCCTGCCCTTTCCTATCCCATCATCGCCATAAGACCAGTCTATATAGCTGTGACGTAAAACAAAGACATAACATACTTTCCCTCATTCGGTCAGTTATTCAAGTCGATCAGTCACGAGCAAGTTCACTCACCCATTCATGAAACAATCATATAAGCACCAGACGTTTTACAGTATAATTTTCCTCAGTTGACTATAAGTTATTAGCATTTATTTTTAACATACTTCTTATGCCTTTCAGTAAGTTAAGGGATGAACCAGGGACGGAGAATTTGTTCTGAGGTGAAAGATATGCAAATGATAAGCATTGGATGGAATCGATATCAACAGAAATGGATTTCCGTGCCGTCACCTGGGATATGGGTTAGCGTAATAACCTGTCATGCGGGTGGTGCTTGGTTGATTCCTGCCACTGCCATGTAGAATTTAAATCCCGATATAACATGTGAATCTGGAATTCTAGGCAGTGCTTTTTGTTGACTACTTAGCTCATGAAGCAGTCACTAATCTGGCATAAGAATCAGGAATTTCAACGAATAACAGTTACCTATCATCATAATTTTATAGTTTCCGTTTCATCACTTTCACTTTATCACACCTACGTGCACTTGTGTTTTTTTGTAAATTTATTGGAACAGCGCACTGAAACATATTTATAGCTTCTTCGGCCTGTAACTTCGCCAAGCCAGAAGTTCAAGGTTCACCCTTTTCCAGTTTCTTAGTGGGTGAACCACTGGCAATGACGAATAAATTCAAGTACCTGGGCTCAGTTATTACCACCGATACGACGATTGATGACGACTTAAAGCATCGCATCAACGTTGGGTGGACCAAATGGCATTTGCTGGCAGGCATCTTATGCGACAGGCGGATGCCTATAAAGCTCAAAGACAAGATATACAAGACTGTTGTTAGACCTGCCCTCACTTTCGACTCCGAGTGTTGCACAAGGCAAAAGAAACATGATCAGAAAATGCATGTAACGGGAATGCGGATGCTGCAATGGTCACTGGGTGTCACCCTGTTGGACCGAGTGCACAATGAGCATATACGAGGATCATTTTAATACGGCCCCTATCAGTGAGAAATTGGAGCAGGAGCAGTTGCACTGATGCGGACAGGTACAATGTCGAGATGAAGATCATCCCGTTAAGAGAGTTCTTGCAATCGAGGAAGCAAGGAGAGGACGCGGACATCCGAAAAGGCCTTGAATAGATGCGGAATTCCAGTGGCGGAGACATCCATCTCTAAGGATCAGAAGAACCGACCCTGAGTGATACTTGGGAGTGTCCATTGTGAGCACACA
Organism: Anabrus simplex; assembly: GCF_040414725.1. NCBI lineage: Eukaryota > Metazoa > Arthropoda > Insecta > Orthoptera > Tettigoniidae > Anabrus > Anabrus simplex. Next base: position 616,722,276 of record NC_090265.1, on the reverse strand, counting down.
TGCGGCCAGGAAAGAAGAAGAAGAAAGCCTACATCTGCCCACAGAGCCACAATCAAAAGGATATAATTCCGCTATTCTGATGAAGGCGATATATTGGTAGGCTGCAGCAAAAGAGTTTAAATGGAAAAATAAAACTATATATAAGGTGTTTCTGAAAAGCACGGTGAATGATACCATAACACAAATAAAACATAAGTTACAAACTACCTTTAGTCGCCTTCAAAGTACTCTCCATTGGGCACAGTACACTTCCGGCAACGTGTATACAACTGTTGGAAACTGGCAGTGAAGGCGTCTTATGGATTCGATCGTAGCACTGATGCCACATGTCTATAGATGTCCGGTATGTTAATACAGTGTGTGCCTTTCAGGATTCCCTTGAGGTGGGAGAACAAAGAAGAAGTCTGCAGGCGCCACACCCGGGAAGTACGCTGGATGTTCGAGATCATTTACGCGCTTGTTAGCCAAAAAGTTGCACTCACGGATCACACTGTGTGGGCCGGCTTTGTCATGGAGGAGACTCCACTTTCCAGTCCTGTACAACTCTGGCCGAACGCTCCGGAAGCGTAGCAGCAACTATTTTTGAACGTTCCCGTAGAATACGGCGTTGACAGTTTGTCCCTCCAGTACGAATTCTTGGCGGATCTTGCCATTGTCGTCGAAAAGGCCGATCAAGGATCTTGATCCTGGACTTCTGAAAGCAACTGTTTTTGGAACTTGGGAACCCGGTGAACACCGTGCTATTGATTGCCACTTGGTCACTGGATCGAATTGGTAGCACCAGCTCTCATCGCCTGTGATGATGGTTTACAGAAAAGACGGATTTCGGTCACACGTGTCAATTGTGATGGTGATCCAAATAATAATAATAATAATAATAATAATACACTGACTGACAGAGCAAATGCAACACCAAGAAGGAGTGGTCCGTACTTTATGCCAATTGCAGGGTAGACTGACGTCACTGAGGTATGATCATGATGTGAAATGCGCCGCTGTGCCGCGCACGTAGCGAACGATAAATGGGACACGGCGTTGGCGAATGGCCCACTTCGTACCGTGATTTCTCAGCCGACAGTCATTGTAGAACGTGTTGTCGTGTGCCACAGGACACGTGTATAGCTAAGAATGCCAGGCCGCCGTCAACGGAGGCATTTCCAGCAGACAGACGACTTTACGAGGGGTATGGTGACCGGGCTGAGAAGGGCAGGTTGGTCGCTTCGTCAAATCGCAGCCGATACCCATAGGGATGTATCCACGGTGCAGCGCCTGTGGCGAAGATGGTTGGCGCAGGGACATGTGGCACGTGCGAGGGGTCCAGGCGCAGCCCGAGTGACGTCAGCACGCGAGGATCGGCGCATCCGCCGCCAAGCGGTGGCAGCCCCGCACGCCACGTCAACCGCCATTCTTCAGCATGTGCAAGACACCCTGGCTGTTCCAATATGGACCAGAACAATTTCCCGTCGATTGGTTGAAGGAGGCCTGCACTCCCGGCGTCCGCTCAAAAGACTACCATTGACTCCACAGCATAGACGTGCACGCCTGGCATGGTGCCGGGCTAGAGCGACTTGGATGAGGGAATGGCGGAACGTCGTGTTCTCCGATGAGTCACGCTTCTGTTCTGTCAGTGATAGTCACCGCAGACGAGTGTGGCGTCGGCGTGGAGAAAGGTCAAATCCGGCAGTAACTGTGGAGCGCCCTACCGCTAGACAATGCGGCATCATGGTTTGGGGCGCTATTGCGTATGATTCCACGTCACCTCTAGTGCGTATTCAAGGCACGTTAAATGCCCACCGCTACGTGCAGCATGTGCTGCGGCCGGTGGCACTCCCGTACCTTCAGGGGCTGCCCAATGCTCTGTTTCAGCAAAATAATGCCCGCCCACACACTGCTCGCATCTCTCAACAGGCTCTACGAGGTGTACAGATGCTTCCGTGGCCAGCGTACTCTCCGGATCGGATCTCTCACCAATCGAACACGTGTGGGATCTCATTGGACGCCGTTTGCAAACTCTGCCCCAGCCTCGTACGGACGACCAACTGTGGCAAATGGTTGACAGAGAATGGAGAACCATCCCTCAGGACACCATCCGCACTCTTATTGACTCTGTACCTCGACGTGTTTCTGCGTGCATCGCCGCTCGCGGTGGTCCTACATCCTACTGAGTCGATGCCGTGCGCATTGTGTAACCTGCATATCGGTTTGAAATAAACATCAATTATTCGTCCGTGCCGTCTCTGTTTTTTTCCCAACTTTCATCCCTTTCGAACCACTCCTCCTTGGTGTTGCATTTGCTCTGTCAGTCAGTGTAATAATAATAATAATAATAATAATAATAATAATAATAATAATAATAATAATAATAATAATAATAATAATAATAATAAAAGTAATAATAATAAAAGTAATAAGACAAGGTCCTCTATAATTCATAGAACTGTGAAGTTTCAAGCTGAGTATATTCATAGAATTCACACCATCCAGTAACATCAGATGGATAAATAGAGGCCGTGGTGATAATGGTAGTTCGAATAGCATGACAGATTGCACTCTCGCCCCAGTAAAAATATAGCTCAGTGGAAACCGTGCATATGAGCATAGAATAGCTGAGTGTGTCAGGTCAAGTTAGGAACATAGTAGGTCAACATTAGAAAACAATAGAAAAGCATAATAAATTTTGAAGACAAATGTATTGAGACAAATCAAACTCTTTACAAATTGTCTCAAAAGACCAGGAAACTATACAAATAGGGTACTTTCCCAACCATTAACTTTAAAATTTGCAACATGATTCAAGATAAAGCCTACAAGAAATAAAGTAAGAGAAAAAGAGGCAGGAAAGGAAAGGAGTAGGCAGAAAAAATATACCCACCTATCGAGAAGTTAATAAGAGTAGCAAGAAAAAAGTTACATAATTACAAGCACAGGATACAACACGATAGTCCTCCGAAGAGAAGTTCATAGAAGTTCATAGAAGTAGAATGAACGGAAACAAATTAACGTGGATAGGAACTGCATCTATTACCAGTCAGTCGTCCGACTCGTTGGCTGAATGGTCATCGTACTGGTCTTCGGTTCAGAGGGTCCCGGGTTCGATTCCCGGCCGGGTCGGGGATTTTAACCTTCATTGGTTAATTCCAGTGGCCCGGGGGATGGGTGTTTGTGCTGTTCCCAACATCCCTGCAACTCACACATCACACATTACACTATCCTCCACCACATTAACACGCAGTTACCTACACATGGCAGATGCCGCCCACCCTCATCGGAGGGTCTGCCTTACAAGGGCTGCACTCGCCTAGAAATAGCCACACGAAATTAAAATTAAACCAGTCAGTCACAGTATAAGCTCTTAAGTAATCATCAACCAGGCCGAAATCACGGATATCCAAGGAAGCTATTGCCAGACAGTCTCATAACAAATTTACACAATTATAACCATGAATCCGAAGCACAGTTCACGCTTAAGCGTGCATAGGACTCGCGAAGCACTAGATGTAGAACAGCTCGAGAGAGAGTTGCACCTGAGTTCATGACTTGAAACAATTCGTAGATGGAAAGAAGGTAAAAACTTGGTTAGGGAATGCCATGGTCCAAATTTAAATTTCCAAACGAAAAAGTTTTCCCTTGAGAAGTTCCAAATTAAAAGGAAAAAATTGAAATGTAGGTCATACCTCATCTCGACGTCGGTTGTACTAGCACAGGAAAGGCACTCATTTTCACAGCTCCCTAATGACGGAGACGATGTTTAGCGTTTCGCCCTCCACACAGGCTAAGGTTCATCTCAATTAACACGGAGAAAAGCCTGGTTTATATATGTTAGAATAGAGGGGAAATAACTCAGGAGAAACACATCGGGAATATTCCAGACTTTACGGGAGCGTGCGCAGCGAACAAAACAGTATCGTGTGACTTCATCATGAGTGCGAGCCGGCAAGACGGTAGTCAGTTGACAGCAGATAGTGAAGATGAATAGAACTGAAGTCCGTACAGAGAATATGATTTTCAATAAATAATTTGGATGAGGTATTTGAGTCCCAGTTGCAGAGTAAAATGCGGCGTGTTATCGTAATGAAGGTGAGTCCATATCAGTAATAGAAAGATAGGGGTTATGTGCATGGCGAATTTCGTTGAAGTAGATGCCGGTGATGTGACGAGTCCGTTGCACAATGAAATATCTAGCAATTCCATTCATGTTGCCTTCTGCTCAAGTGAATGTGTACGGCACAAATGCAGTCTTCCTCTTACCCAAATTCTTCTGTCTCCCTGCGGGTGGAGAACGCAGGCGAAAAATGCACCTGGGGTATATCCTGCCTGGAGTAAAAAGTGACTAAAAGGAACGATAGAGATGATCGAATTACAACCATGAGACTACTTGTAATTAGTACCACCACGCGGGGAACACCATGGGCCGCCTTTACTTGCGCGCAGTACCACTATGTCAGGTACACTATAGGTTTGTGATTAGTAGCGATAGTGTGTGAATCAGGGTGGGTTTTACATTACCTGTGATTAGTACCACTATATGAGCGACACCATGGGTCTGCCTTGTCTATGATTATATTACCCAGTATGTGAGGAACACCACGGGTTTGTATGAGTCACTGTGATTAGTACACCTATGTGAGGAACACCATAGGTTTGCGTTGCCCGTAAATGGCGCCGCAGTGTGTGAAGCACCATAGGTCTGCGTTACATGTACGTATTACATTACCTGTGAGCAGTACCATAATGTGTGGAATACCGCGAGTCTACGCTACTTTTGATTGATACCGCAACATGACAAATACCATGGTTCTACTTAACTAGCGATTAGTATCATTATGAGGGGCCGATGACCTGGATTTTGGACCCCTTTAGACAAAAAGTATCATCGATTCAGGATTGTTTTTAGAAGCAGTCCCTTGGTCAGTAATACTATTGTTTAACGCTAGTTTCTGAGAATGTGGGGCATTGCGGGTCGGATCCACTGACTGTTTTAAATCACATCCATCCATTCATTCTTCGTCCTCACGTCTTGAATTCTGTTCAGTGGATGATTTTCGATTTTTATATCGTCATTATTCTTCGTCTCATTTCGTACCATTTTGGGCCGATGACATAGATGTTAGGCCTCTTTAAACAACAAGCATCATCATCATCATCATCATCATCATCATCATCATCATCAACATCAAATTCTTCTGAATGATGGGGTTCACACTGTCCTTGCTATTCCCTGATTCCTCCTATATCCTTTTAAGAGACAGTCGATAAGTTTATGCCAGCATCTGTCGCAATTGCTTGTTGTTTTTTGCACATATGCTTATTACGGTCGAGCCGAATGTGACGCACCATCAAGAGTTTCCTGTCCAACCCGGAAACGTTTGAACTAGTCGTAAACACATTATCTGCTCACAGCTTCTGTTCCGTAAACTTCCAGCAACATCACAAGGTCTCCGCCGCCAATTTTCCCAATTTGTAACACAACATCATGTTTATACGTCGCTCCATTGCACTATGACACGAGTCTTCACACGCATTAGGTTCGACTAGCCACAGCAGAATAATCTGCTTCAGCTCCGAGTGTTCAACGCTACGTGGCGCTTCTCGAGATATCTCTCTTTATTTACATGAGCATACACACAGTATTATCAAACGTTGTCTTAGCAATATCGGTCAGTTCACCGTACTTTGTATACACATCTTGTACTTCAATGCCGAATACTGTGTTCTCTGAATAGGTTTGACAGACGATGGAAAAACTAAATCAAATATCTATGAATTTGATTTGTTTCGTATGTATTCACTTTTATTATAATTGCTTATTTCATTTTTAGTTATTCGCTAAATGGTCAAAATAAAAGTCGAGTTGCAGATTGTCTCAGGATAAATTCTGGAGCTTTCGTTACATTTTTTCACTTGTTTATTACCAAATTAACCTTTTAAAATAAACATGTATAATGGATACAAAAATACTGACGAGATACGCTGCCTAAAGTTCATCATCCTGGCTCCTTATGATTATAAAAATATGACGAGAACTGATCACATTTTAACTTTATTTTTTATATTAGCAGTTCATTAAGCAGTCCGTGACACGTTAGCACCTTATACTGATATGACAATTGCAATATTCAAGCACTGTTACGATATGAATTAAAACTAGTATAAGAATGAACCAAACCCTGTTGACATCTTATTACACTCATATATATATATCTTTCCAACCATATGTATTGTTGAAATGTTCTTAAGCTTAATTGTCTTGGTTTCCGCCGGTGTTCCATAATAATAATAATAATAATAATAATAATAATAATAATAATAATAATAATAATAATCGTATGGCCTCAGCTACCGTGTGCAGACATTTCGATTTGACGCCATCTGGCTGTCTGCTCGTCAATTTCGACGTTCCGTTTTACTCTAGGTCCGCTAGATGGCAGACAGAGTAAAGCGGATCTCTCTTGGGCGTCTATGGCTGAGATTTAATTAATTTTGTCGGGTAAATACCAAATATATCACCAGAGATCTTTTACATGCCGACATCGTACGACATGGAGTGTCGAATGGACTTTTTTTCCGCCCTTCAAAAATCCGACTACCTCTGCCGGGTTTGAACCCGCTGTCTTGGGATTCGGAGGCCGACACTCTACCACGAATCCACAGAGGCAGCTAGTGTTCCATAATGAAGTGAATGGTTGCTGCAGTTAGCCAGAGAACTGCGTTGTTGACCGTGACCGGGACCGGGATGAATGCATTTCCTATGTTGATGAGTAGATATTCAAAGATGGGATTTGGAGTCATTGCGAACGACCACGCCCATACGTCCGCACTTACACAAGACAGCACGATGTATTAAGGTCTCTCTTTGTTGACAATGTTGGAGTCAGACCGTCCATGTCGGAATAACTTATCCTTTGTTGGTATAGTTTCACTTATTGTTAGATATAAGGTCGCTTTCCACTGAAGAGGAATCCATTTATTAGAAATATTATTCCATATAAGTTTTCATTGTCGCGAAGGCTACTTTGCCTGTGTTGTAGGTGGTTTACATGATATTGCTACATCCTAATACTCTCATTCACTCCATTTTATGTACAACTTTCTATTCTCTGGAAATATGAGAAGTGAATCGATAGCAAATGCTTGTCTATTTGATCAAATTCTTCCAAAATACTTGCAGGGAAGGCAAAGGAACGGAATGGTGCAAACGGTTTTCTTTTCGAACCCTGGAGTCTTTTCCTAGCAAAGCTATTGTTGATTTTTTTCTATATTCGTAGTATACGGTATGAATTTCTATAGTTGATAGAATGTGTTATATCTAAGATCACATAGAAAGCATGAAGATTAGTAAGCAATGTAAATGTAGGAGATACAAAATCCGTAACATCCAAGAATATTGATTGGTTGAGAGTTGGACCGACTAGGTCGTACGGTAGAACACTGGCCTTCTGAGCTTAAGTTGGCGGGTTCGATCCCAGTTCAATTTGGTGGTATTTGAAGGTGCTCAAATACGTTAGTAGATTCACCAGTACGTAAAAGTACTACTGAGGGACGAAGTTCTGGATTCTCGGCGTCTCACAAAACGGTCAAATGTGATAGTGGAACGTAAAACTAATAAAATTACCATTAGTTAAGAGGTTAGATATCTTGAAAACGGGCCTTCTGATTTTGCCTCACCCTCTGTGTTTCTTTGTAAAGCAAGTTGATTTTACCAGATCCGCTGCACAAAGTGCTTCTCTTTCGGTGCCGGAGTTTGCCCGATGGTGATCCGGTAGAGCAATAGTTGGCTTTTGTCCCCACAGGTCCGTGAGTAATAGTTCTGAGTAGTTCTCTTTCCCGACAAGGATGACATAGCGCATTAAGCTGTTTACAGCTTTTGTAGAAGTGTTTGTCTTTTTCTTTTTTTCTTTTGAAATTGAGGTAATTTGTGGGTGTCAGGCTGTAACATACTTGCATGTATTTGTGTTCGGTTCTCTCTCACAGTACCTGTGCGTACGTAGTGTGTGAGGAATGCTCTCAATGTGCCCCCAAGAAGGTAAATGCGTGGCATTATCACCGATTCCAGAGATAACCATAGTGGATAATACTTCCCTCTCCTCTCTCTCTCTCTCTCTCTCTCTCTCTCTCTCTCTCTCTTTTCGGCACTGGGACGTTTGAAAGCAATAACATACGCGATGTGCTCAACGCTTGTAACCTCGACTGCCTTCCATTCAATCCAACCTTTCATACTGCCACTTCCGATAGCACTCTTGACATAATCTCATCCAACTGCAATGAGTTGGTAGTAGAATACGGACAGGAACCAGCTGCCGTTTTTTCTGGTCATGATTTTCTATATGCTGTATTCAATTTATCCACGCCAAAACAGATTCCAAAAACAATTCTTGTTCGAGACTTCAGTAAATTTGACGTAAACAAGTTTCGTGCTGACGCTGAATTACTACCCTGGAATGTGTTTTTCCAGTCTAATGACATAGATCAAAAAGTCTCTCTCTTCAACAGCTTTGTACTTTTTCTTTATGACAAGCATGCGCCCCCAAAAAGAATTCTCGTAAAACACCAGTCAACACCATGGTTCAATAAGCGTATTAAGGAATTGATAAGTAAACGGGACAGAGCTAGGAAGAAATTTATTAAAACAAAACTTCCAGATGATTACGAGCAATTCAGGGTCTTGCGTAATGAGACAAAACAAGTCATTAGAAACGCTAAAGTGAAGTATACGTACAACATCTTCCGTAACTGTAAGAGCACCTCAGCTTCTTGGCGTGCTGCAAAATCACTTGGTATTGGAGCCAGTCACTCTCAAGATAGCCAGATGCCTGTTACTCCATCCGAATTAAGTGAATATTATATGGCATCAGTCTCTAACTTCAACTCTCCGAAAGTATCAGAAACTACCAAACATTATAGATCTGTCACTCCAAGTAACAGAGATAAATTCTATTTCATGTACGTACACCCTTCACAAGTAGAAAAAGCAGTCAGATCAATTCGAACTAAAGCTAAAGGTCCAGATAATATCTCAATATCCATGATTTCTAATTGCATTGACATATTTCTTCCTGCCCTTGTGCATTTATTTAACTTCTCTCTACAGAATGGAGTGTATCCCTCAGAATGGAAGCGTGCCAATGTACGTCCTGTGCCCAAAAAGAAAATCCCAACAGTCTGTAGTGATTTTAGGCCTATCAATATCCTCTGTGCACTTAGTAAGGCATTAGAAAGAATTGTTCATGAGCAGATATGTGAATATATGTCTAAATATCACATCCTAAATCCCTACCAATCTGGCTTCAAGAAAGGCCATAGTACTACTACGGCTCTGCTGAGAGTTACGGACGATATACGCGCGGCCATCGATAAGAGACAGCTTACTATCTTATGTCTCTTTGATTTCTCTAAGGCATTTGACTCTGTTAATCATGAGTTGTTTCTTGCAAAGTTGAAGTCAATTGGTTTCTCGCAGAGTGCTCTATCTTGGTTTGAATCATATCTATCAAGTAGATCACAAAGAGTTACATTTGTTGACGGACGATCCTCTATCTGGGAATCAGTAAACTGTGGCGTACCACAAGGATCAGTCCTCGGTCCTTTATGCTTTTCTATTTATATTAATGACATTTCTGAAGTCTTTAAAAGTAGTACTTTCCATATGTATGCTGATGACTTACAAGCTTACTTCCACTTCAGTCCCACTAACGCACCTTCTTGTATAATGCATTTCAACCATGATATCTCTCGATTGATCGAATGGAGCGCAAATCATAATCTCCAATTAAATGTGGCTAAGACCCAGCTTATTTGCATAGGTTACTCAAAACTCCTGAAAACTGTTGACCTCAAATCCCTCCCACCAATAAAAATTCTAGATTCAGATATCCATTATAGTGACACCGTTAACAATCTAGGACTCATTTTCGACAGAACCCTATCCTGGTCTGATCATACGTCAAATGTGATCAGAAAAGTTGTGTCATCCATGCATATTTTGAAACGTAACGTGTCATGTACACCACCTTTTATGCGGAAACTACTTGTTCAAAGTCTTATATTCCCCATAATTGACTATGGATCAGTCGTATACAACGACTTATCCGAAACTTTGAACATACAACTACAGAGGGTGCAAAACGCATGTGTTCGTTACGTGACAAATGCCAGGCGTGATGAACACATAACACCCTATTACATTCAGCTGCAATGGTTGAAACTCCATGAACGACGGGAAATCTCAGTAGCCGTTGCTACGCACAAAATTCTCAAACTGAAGACCCCACCCTACCTATATAATGCATTTAAATCTATGGAGTCAGTACATAACAGAGATAATAGGTTTACAAAAACTACCCTTCAAATTCCCCTTCATCGTACCACTAAATTTAACAAATCTTTTGTTTGCACTGCATCCCGTATCTTCAATGTCTTTAACCTTCACCGTTTCGCAAATGACAGGAACTGCACCCAACTAAAGCAGTCCTTAACATCTATCTTCCTGGAGGAGTACGCAAGGGGCTGAGATCAGGTATTCTTGTGTCCAATAATAAGAAATATGTATATTTCTAAGAAAATTGTTTCTGTTTTTTATATTTCTGAGATTCTTGTAGCCTAAAATATTAAAAAATCGAATGATATGCTTTTCTACTTCTTATATGATTTATGTTTTAACTTTATTGGAATTGGTATCTGTATTTTAATTTTAAGTTTAATTTTAAGTTTAATGTTTAATTTGATATTTTAATATTCTAAAATGTAGTTAGTATATTCATAAACTTGTATTGTGTTATAAGTAGACGCTACATAAAGGGGCTTTTCAGCCTCAGTGGCATGTATATCATCATTATCAATAAATTCAATTCAATTCAATTCTCTCGCACTAATGGTCACCCATCCAGAAGGTGATTACGGTAGGTATTGCTGAACTGTTGTGATAAGTTTAATCGTATGGATTTTCTCAATTTAATTTAGAATTTTGAAAAGTTTAACCGACCTACATTTCCGCTTAGTTTCATTGTGTCGTGACGACATTACTTACAAGTTGCAGAGCCTGTGCCATTGTATCCTTTTTTTATGCGGTCTTGGTGGTGATGAAGGTGTGTGTTGATTTTTGGTTTGAAATAATTCACTTTGATTTTTTCTTCTTTCCAGCTTGATTTAAAGACAACCAGAAAATGAGACAGGTTGGTTACCCTTGTGACTGTAACTGGGATACCGAAAAATACAGCCTAATGATATTTCTTACAATTCCTATGTACACAAGCTGCTATCGTGTTGTATGGGTGCCCATAAGAGTTTTATACCTGGCTCACCTGGGCTCACCTCGTCACGCTGCTATGGATGGTTTAAAATTTTTGTATGAAGGTTGGCGTGGGGTGACCTTGGGATCGTTAGAACAATTGATAATGAACACGGAAGTACGAGGTGGTACCCAAGAAAAATGGAATTATTTTTAAAAGCTATATATTTTCAATTTTTTTGCAAAACAGCCCGACAAAGTACTCTCCATTACAACTAACACATTTGTCCCACCGCTGCTTCCACTGTTCGAAACATATTTTGTAGTCATCTTTAGAAATGGCTGACAGCTCATCCCTCGTTTTTTCCTTGACCTCTTCAATGTTGTCAAATCTGTGTCCTTGCATGCCCCTCTCCATGCGTGGAAATACGAAAATGTCGCTCAGAGCCAGGTCAGGCGTGGGGGGCACCGGAACCATGCTATTTTTAGCCAAAAACTGTCTAACAGAGAGGGCAGTGTGTGCAGGTGCGTTGTCGTGGTGTACGAACAAGTCTCCTGTCTGCCACAAATCGGGTCTTTTTTGACGAACACTGTTGCTCAATCTTTTTAAAACTTCCCAATAAAAGGTTTTCACGTCGTTCGCTTAAACTTGCCGTCATAAAAGCCGAAACAAGAACAAAACAGCGCTAGCAAAATTAATCACTGCAGATGAACAGAACAATCCAGGTCGACAACATAGGCGGCCCTGAACTGGCAATGACTTCATGGTTAAAATTTGTAAACATTTTCGTATTACACAAGTAATTGATAGCAGCAGTTTCGAGAGATACTGTTACACAAACAATTCAGGTAAACGAAAGATAGTAAATATTGTTCTAGATTTTATTAATCATAAGATATGTACTGTAGAAAAGGCAACTCCCTTGAGTTATAATACTGACCAGGAAAACTAGTAGAAAGATCCAGCTGTACTTCAAGCTGGCTCAGCCAACTAGAAAATGAAACTCAGGAAAGTAAGGAATTTCAAGTTACCCAATTGCAACAGTCAAGTTTTAGGGAGGAAGGGGGTCTGAGATTGCTCTTGGTAAACTGTCAGAGTGTAGTAAATAAACAATTAAAATTCGGTACATTGATGGAATCTTATGAGACTGATGTGGTGATAGGAGTGGAATCATGATTGAGAGAAGGGGTGGGTAATAGAGAAGTATTTCCAGAAGGGTACACAGTCTAACGTATAGACCGAGGAGATAAAAAGGGAGGGGGGTGTTTATTCTGGTGAAGGAAACTTACTGTTCACATGAATGGTTTACCGATGAAAGGGATGAAATATCAGGGATAAAATTAATTTGTGATAATATGAAGGAGGTGGGAATTATAGGAACATACAAGCCTGGAAGAGAGGAAAGAGACATGGAAATATTTGAGAAAATAATAGATTATACTCATAAAAACAATAATAATGATGTGGTAATAATTGGGGGAGATTTAAACTTGCCTGAGGTTGAATGGAATGGTGCTGCAAGTGAAGCCCATGAACAGAAACTGGCAAATAAATTTGGGAGGGAGGATTTACACAAGTAGTACAAGAACCGACTCGTCTCAATAACTTACTAGATGTATTTTTGGTTAAACCATGGGAAATTGTTGATAAAACTGAGGTAATAGAAGGAATAGGTGACCAAAAGGCTGTAATAATGGATGTAGGACTGGTACCAAAAAGGCTTAATAAGAGGGTCACACAAGACAAGAAATTGTACAGAAAAACTAAAGTTGATGAATTTGAGACTTACCTTAAATCACAATTCAGTTGTTGGATAAGTGAAGGGAGTAACGTGGATACATTTTGGGCTAAATTCAAAGGAATCGTTTGGGAAGGAGAGTAGAGATTTGTACCTGTTAAGAAGGGTAAAATGATCTCAGACCCTATTTATTATACAAGGAAAATAAGAAAATTAAAAAGAAAATGTAGAATAGTAAACAGGAAAATCAAAGAAGGTAGGGAGAGTAGAGAAAGTAGAAAACAGCTAATGAGGGAACTGAATAGAGTGAAAAAGGAAGCAAAAGAGAATTATATGAATGGCATTCTTCAAGAGCGTAATGACCACAAAGGGAAATGGAAAAAGCTGTATTCTTATATCAGGAATCAAAAAGGAAAAGGAATACAAATTCCTACAATGGTGGGAGAAGGGGGTGAATATTTAACAGATACTGAGAAAGCAAACCTCTTTAGTAGGGAATTCAGAGATTCAGTAGATGATTGTCAGGAGTTGGAAACCGAAACAGAAGATACAGAGGGAGAGAGACAGAGGGAAACAAGAAGCTTCTCATTCACAAATGAAGATATTTTCAGAGAAATCCAACTGCTTCAGCAAGGAAAAGCAGCAGGAAGTAATCAAATTACTGGGGAGGTGATAAAGACAATGGGGTGGTACATAGTGCCTTATTTAAAATTTATCTTTGACTATGTCATAAATAATAGTGTAATACCAAAGGAATGGAAGGAATCTATAATAATACCAATTTATAAAGGAAAAGGTGATAAAAGGAAACCAGAGAACTACAGACCAATCAGCCTGACCAGTATAGTTTGTAAATTACTGGAGAGTTTAATATCAAAGTACATCAGAGGGATATGTGATGATAAAAATTGGTTCATGAGGAGCCAGTATGGATTTAGAAAGAAATTTTCTTGTGAGGCACAGCTGGTGGGATTTCAGCAGGACATATCAGATCAATTGGATTCAGGAGGCCAGTTAGATTGCATAGCCATAGATCTTTCCAAAGCCTTTGATAGAGTGGAACATGGAATATTATTAAAGAAATTGGAGGGAATAGGATTGGACGTAAGGGTTACACGTTGGGTAAAAACATTTCTAAATTCAAGGGTTCAGAAAGTCAAAGTAGGAATTAACGTATCGCAGGAAGAGAAAGTCTGGAAGGGAATTGCACAGAGTAGTATAATCGGTCCGTTACTTTTGTTAATATACGTAAATGATTTAGGGAACAATATAACATCAAAAATAGATTGTATGCAGAAGACATAATTGTTTATAGGGAAATAAATACCATTGAGGATTGTTCAGAATTACAAACGGACCTTGAGGCTATCCAACAATGGGTTGAAGAGAATAACTTGAAGGTTAATGGAGGCAGATCAACTGTTACAGCATTTACAAACAGGAGTTTTAAAACTGAATTTGAATATACTTTGGATGGGGTAGTTATCCCAAAAGATGGCAAGTGCAAATACTTAGGTGTAAGATTTGAAAGTAATTTGCACTGGAAGGGTCATGTGGATGACATTGTTGGGAAAGCATACAGATCGTTACATGTCATAATGAGGCTACTTAAAGGATGCAACAAAGAATTAAAAGAGAAAAGTTACTTAAGTATGGTTCGTCCATTATTGGAATATGCGAACAGTGTTTGGGATCCTCACCAAGATTACCTAATAAAAGAAATAGATAGTGTGCAGAGGAAAGCAGCAAGATTTGTAACATGGGATTTCAGGAGAAAGAGTAGTGTATCAGAAATGTTAAAGGAACTAGGGTGGGAAACTTTCAGTAAGAGAAGGGAGAAAACTAGACTTATAGGATTATATAGAGCCTATACAGGTGAAGAAGCATGGGGAGATATCCATGAGAGGCTTCAGTTGGAAAATAATTATATCGGCAGGACTGACCACAAATATAAAATTAGAAGGAATTTTAGCCGAAGCGATTGGGGTAAATTTTCATTCATTGGGAAGGGTGTGAAGGAGTGGAACAGTTTACCAGGGGTAGTGTTTGATCCTTTTCCAAAATCTGTACAGATATTCAAAAAGAGAATAAACAGCAACAGAGAAAATAAATGAAATGTTCGACTGGGCATTCGACCAGTGCAGGTTAATGTAAATAAAAAATGTGTGTGAATAAATTAATTCCATCCCCTGGTCTAAGGAGTTTGGACAGCCAAAGTAGGGGACTGCCTGTAGGGGTGAAGTACAGTGGGGACTTCGAGGGCACTGGGACCGCTACGGTAGCTGTGAAGGCCGTTCAGGAACTCTGAAAAGTGGTGGTAAAAGGGGCTCTGGTTAAGACGCGAAAGGTTGTTATGCTACTTAGGTTCCAGAATGGGTAAAGAAAAGAAAAAGTAAATAAATGCAATGTAAATTTTAATCTTATACCAGTTGTACAGTATCATTTGAAGTAATTCCACATACTGTATCGATATATTTGTAAGTAGTACAGGAGATATTATAAGTAGAATTTTGTAAACAATGTAAATTTATTAAGGATGAGCTGTGTGTTTAATAGAAAAAATTGTTAGCGTAAATTATATAATATTGTATTATAGGAAAATTTTATTCTCTTGTTAATTTAATATTTAGTGCTTGACAATAAAGTATTTTAGTGTACCATTTGCCACCGAGGTAGACACCAGCTCATTTGCAAATAAAGAGATTTTGATTAATTTTTTTTATTATTTTTTTTTTTTTGACTTGCGCTGTACACGCCTAGCGGCAGAAGTGCGTACTGCACAAGTTTCGCTCCCGGCAATGTTATTCCGTTTATTTTTTGACAGCCCCTGGTAGGTAGGTCCAGCTCATTAGGTTAACGGTCAGCCTATTGACATTCCGATCAGAGGGTTCGTTTCTAGGCCAGGCTGAGGATTTTAGCAGGGTCTGGTTAATGATTTAGTTCGCCATACTACACACCCTCATTTAAATTCAACACATCACACAACCTACCATCATAAAAACACGCACTAGTGAATACATCCGGCTACATAAGGTTGGTGTCAAGAAAGGTATCCAGCCGTAAAATACTGCACAAGCCGCATGTAGCAGTAGTAACCACAAGTAAATTACTGTTCGCGCAGTGAATAAGATTTTTAAAATTGCATGTCTCTTAGCGTTATCCGAGAAACAGCATGGGGAGGTCCCCATACGTTGTTTCCAATGTAAAGTGTGAATTGCGGAGTTGCGATGATTATGGCAGCTCACTTGCCTACTGTCATTCACAATCGAGTTGGGAAGTTTACATTACAATGGCAGGGCCCATTGCCTAATGCGAGATCACAATCGATTTGGAAAGTTTTCGTTACAATTGCAGGCCCCAATTCCCACTTCCAGACAGATTACAGTTGAGGAGTTATTGTTATAACGGCAGGCAAATTCCCTACTGCCAGTCAAAATTGAGTTGTGCTGTTATCATTATAATGACACGCCCCTTTTCCTCATGCCAGCCAGCTTACTGCCAGTCACACCGAGTTGGTGAGTTTCCATTAAAATAGCAGGCCACTATGCCTAACGCTAGTCACATTCTAGATGGGTACATTGGTTCATATTGGCAGGCACCCTTACCCATAAGAAACGCAATCGGGTAGGGGAGTTTTGAACAAAACTGCATGCTCCCTTGCCTTCTGCAAGTGAAATCGAGAAGGGAATTATTTTTTACAATGGTGGGCCCTCCTTACTAATGCCACTTACACAGGAGTTGGAAAAGGACTCCATGCCTACTGCCAGTCAAAGCAGATGTGGGGAGTATTGATTACAAAAGCAGACCCACACTTTCTTGATCCCTACAAAACGACATCAGTATATATATCGACTTACAAAAGTATATGCATGTTTAAAATATTGCAGACCTCCATTTACAGATTAACTGCTGCTAAACACTCCGTCATATCGTCAAACTGATTGTACCATAAGATGCCGTATTTAGCGGTCTAAATGGCTAGCTCTATGATATTTTCTCGTATTCCGTCTATTCATTGGTCACATTGAGTTAGAAATGTAGAATAGGGTGAAATTTGGATAAGATTGTCCCACAGTGCATTACTTTTCGGATAATTACGTGACAGCCACAAATATAGCATTTGGCTCACATACGGCTACTGTATGGGCCAATGATCGTGTAGAATTGTATTATTCTTTCCTATAAGTGATTCAAAGTATGAATTATGCGTGTAAAAAGTGCAAAATTTACTTACAATTGAGAAATAGAAACAAATCTAACATATAAGGAATAGAGATACGACAAATAGTCACAGGACCAAAGTTGTAGGTCACTCCAATTTGAACTTAGATTGAGCCCCCATTTTTTGATAGGACTTACCATTTAGCCACGAAATGCCTCGAAACGAAGGTCTGCACCATCATTAGAATTGCCTCGATATTTCGATATTCTTCGGGGATAAAAAGGTAAAAATATAGAGATCTTGGAAGTTTTCCGTCGGTTACAGGCTAAAACGAATAATTCTGCCAAATTTCAATTTTCTAGTTCGTCTGACAGATTGTGCCGCATTCTTAATTTGGGAGGAAGGCGGTAAAAATATGACTTTCAGGAAACTAAAGCCAAAAAATATGCAGATGGTCATTATTACCCTTTAAAGGAATAGCTGTACGAAAAATTCGCCCAAATAGTCAATTTACATACACACGGTCGTTACGATTTTATTTATATAGATGCCTAAAAACCGGCAACAGTGAATAGGAGTAATAGACGGTAACTGCAAAAAGGTTAACTATCTTTTGTGTCAATTCATCTCTTGAATTGAAGTGTATGTTAAGAACGAAATGAACGCACAGGACGCTCTCTGTAGAGCTAATGAAGCAGTAGTTGTTTGTATGTGTGTATAAGTGGACGCTGAATACGGACCGTGATGAGTAAAGATATTTGTATGCAAACCCGTAAATGCAACCACGGGCATTACGTGACAGAGGACTAGTTTAAACAGAAGGTGGTAGTTTGCATGTACAGTGTACTAGCGTGTTTCTGTGTTAAGTGAGCGAGTGTAAACAAAGTCACTCTCTGTGTTACATGCCATAAAAATTAACGAATGTGCTCATTGACAGTAATGTTAATTTTGTTTGTAAAATATTCCTATGTTTTTGTTGATTTTTTATGGGCGGTTCAGTCTTTAATGTATTTTATGACCTTTATGTTTATTCTAATGTTTCCTCGATCCATTCATTTCAGCCTTCAATTAAAATACGAATTATTATGCTACTTCCTTTCCCACAAGCATTTTTTGTTGAATTTCTTCTTTAAAAATGCATTGTTGAGATGGGTACAAGGTCTGAGAAATAGAAAACTTACCAAACATATTCTTTCTGCCATAAGTCTTGTGGAAATGTACCCGGAGATTCGTACCGGTAAGGTGTTTATCGAGCAACATTTCCTATTATTTTACACGAAAGAACAATAAAAGTAAATTATTTTACACGGTTTATAACTAATTTATGGGGGTTGGGAGGGGGAGGACGGAATAACAAATAATGACCAATATTATACTGATGACAATTTGAACACCATTAAAGCAATTTATATGGAAATTATTTAGCCAGCTATTCAGTTGAAACCGTTTCTAGCAGATCATTTCTCAACTTTACACACGAGTATGGAACATTTTAAAACGGTTGTTTTCCTTGAAGAAGCACCGATAGACATCACTCATTAATCAGTTAGTGTTTGTCCTGCTCTACTTTGTATCGTATCATTGTAGGCCTGACACCTGCTGGTCAACCACAGCAACAGAAACACACACTACAAGGCCCGCACAATCACTGTAGTCCGGGTTGACGAGGCTAAAGCTTACCCGTTAGCGCGCCAGATTCTTTTTAATTTAAGGCAGGAAAGTGGTAAAATATCCCTTGAAATCATACTCCGCAACATCTCTCACACTATGAGGAATGCAGCAGTTCACATTTTGGGTTTCATCAAAGCGGATAAGTTTCTAACTCCTGTCTGCAGTACCTCAAACTTTTATAGACAAAATTTTCGAGCCTGATTGGTTCCATTCTCGAATGAATTTAGAATGTTTTTAGTATCTCTGTCACTGAGGGTTCCGGGTTCCAATCCTGATGACTTCACGCGTGACCTTCGTCAGGACCAGTGCGAGGCGATATGAAAATCCCTGGCTAAAACCAAAATTGTACTCAAGTGTTCTGCTGATGTATATTAGCGTATTTTCTGGCGCTGAAGGTTCCATTTCTCTACATGCCGTTCTCCATTTTTGCCGACCGAATATGTCGTTAGGGGACACTTTGATCAACATCATGTCCTCTCTCAGCCGATCCAGCCGCTTTTTCTTGGGTCTTCCACGGGAATAGTTTCCTTACGGCTGTAGATTTTAAAACGCAATTCGCATCGGTTTTTTTAAAGATTCGTGATGCTGTATTGCAGAAAGCGAACCGGATATCATAACACTCTACATTGCTTATCTGTAAGCTGACGGAGAGTATGTTCAACACTTAATATAATATGGTAAGTCTTACTGTTTTCTATGTGTTTATCAACCTAATTATTCATTAACGAGTGAGTTGGCCGTGCGGGTAGGGGCGTACAATTGTAAGCTTGCATTCGGGAGACAGTGGGCTCGAACTGCACTGTCGGCAGCCCTTAAGATTGTTTTCCGTGGTTTCCCATTTTCACAACAGGGGCAAATGCGAGGGCTGTACCTTAATTAATGCCACGGCCGCTTCCTTCTCGCTCCTAGCCCTTTCCTATCCCATAGTCACTATAAGATCTATCTGTGTCGGTGCGACGTAAAGCAAATTTTAATATATAAATTCATTCATCGAAGTTGGTGGGTTTTCTGCGGGCATACTGGAACCGTATGACGGCAATCGCGCACTCGTTTAACGACACGTGACATGCAGGAATGACGGCAATCCTTGGAAAACTCGCCCTGTATACAGGATGAAGCCGAACTCCACCGACAAACTTTTGGGGGTTGTTCAAGGATACCTTCTGAGTATATTGGTATAACGGATCCGTAGTTTCTGGTAGCCCGTTACAGATTAATAATGCAATTGAAGGGTCCGCTGCAAAAAAAAACAAAACGGAGTGGTTCCAGTTTTGTATAGTTGTGGAAAACAACAAAAATCTCCCCAAAACAATGTTGTTTTTCTTTTCTACAGCAAATAGTACCTACGTAGACCTTTTCTTTCAGCAAAATACTAATTTATCACAATATAAATGTATTTGTTATTGTAGAAAACAACCTTTTCTTTGCAATTTGCTTTACGTCGCACAGGTCTTATTGCGACGATAGGATAGGAAAGGGCTAGGATGGGAAGGAAGCGGCCGTGGCCTTGATTGTTCAGCCCCAGCATTTACCTCTGTGTGGAAATAGGAAACCACGGAAAACCAACTTTTAATGCTGCATCCTTTTTTGCACTACTCTCATCTAGTCTACGATAAGTTTCCGTATAGCGTTGTTGCTTCTTATGCATGTAATATTGTTATTGTTACTGTGTGGCAAGATGTAAAGTAAAATGAACCTTATTGTACCGTACTGTAGGAATGCACATGTTTATGACGTATTTAAGCAATCCTACAGTATAATGCATTTAATATTCTTTTCTTTTTTACACTATAGCACAGGAAAACGCAATTCTGATGGACTGCATATCCATGTGTGGTTGGGAGGCGTGACCAGTCTTATGAAGGATAGCCTAATAGATTGGAAGAGCATTGTGGGATACGAAGTTTTGCTCGCGCACCATCGTTATCTTGAGTGCAATACTGATACAAATGTAACTGGGGCAACAAACCCAACGAAATGCTATAACTCCCTAATACCAATATACCCAGAATGTATCCCTGAACAACCTGCGAATGTTTGTCGGTGGAGTTCGGCTTCATCCTGTATATCCTGTTTTATATACTTTTCAGACCAAAAGTTCACTATAATTAGCCTAAATTAGTATATCATACATCTTCACTCAATGTCGCCCCTAATGTGATTCTATGTTAGTTTGTTTATGTCGAGAGTATTAATTGCTCGGTTATTATTATGTCTAATATATTATTCTGTTTAACGTGGGATTGTGGTTTGTGTCTGCTCGCAGGTGGTTGTGACCTATTCATCCACTTACGTGTTAGTGGCCCTCAGCATAGACCGCTATGACGCCATTACACATCCCATGAACTTCTCCGGCAGCTGTGAGTACAATTCTTTACTTTCTGGTTGTGTTCTGCGTTGATTTATTTTGTAAGGCCACGTCCTACCACACAATATATATCACGCAGGTCTGCGACAACAGCTCTCTCTCTCTCTCTCTCTCTCTCTCTCGTGTGTGTGTGTGTGTGTGTGTGTGTGTGTGTGTGTGTGCAAAGAGGAGGAGGATCGCGATAAAGACGAGATTAATTCTTAAAAGCATCGACAGTTCCCATTCAAATTTACATATGAATTTCTCTAGACGAAGCCATGCACTTTACCATGGTAATCTTTGCGAAGTGGCGCCCAAAACTTGGAGACGATGCTGCATTTAAAGGAAGCACACTTAACAAAGTTAAGCAACGGCACCTATCTTATTCACAGGGTGTCTAAAATTAAGTTGCGGAAACCACTGTGTATTTTATACGCAAGAACATGCAATTAGCGAGCAGCTGTAAACTTACTTCCTCATTCCTCCAGTTAATGGTCGACCATAACTGATTCTTAACTCTTATATGCTGCAAGATAGCGCACTAACTACGTAGGATTATTATTATTAAATACGGTATTATTATTAATAATAATAATTAATAATAATAAAACCGTATTTCCGTGGCCTGGGGTGAATGGCTGGACAGGGGATCACTTAGAACAAAAATTTACTTTAAACAAATTTGGAAACTTTATTTCTTTCCTTTCTGAAAACTCTGAGAGAGTAATTTAATGACACAACAAGAAACAGTTGAAATATTGCTTGTGGATATTCATATTATCAACGAGCTCGTCAGCTCCAACAATGCATTGGACTTAGAAGTCCTTAATCAGGTACAAGATTAATCAGAAGAATCTCCCAGTGGTCAACCTACATATGAAAGTGCATAACTGTTCCTGGTGAGTACAATATTATTTAAGATCAAGTTGCTCCAAACAGGTTTAATATTATAGAACCTGAGCTCCAATATGCATAGAGGCTAGCCTCAGTCAAGCTATCAATTGCTATTTATAATCTCAATTAAAGTGGTAACACCTAAGGTGACCCTATTTCATAGTGTTCATATACAGGTTGCCCCATGGTGCGCTATTCTTTTACAAAATTTCACAATCAGGTTAAATCCTGTTCCTTAGGTGAATCTAAACGTAGGCACGGTTATCCGAAGAACCATAAAGAAAATAGAGGGGCATAATTACCCATACTACAAGGCCTTCAGAAAAAAGGAAAGGTTACACAAAACAGGCCATTAACGAAAGGCAAGGAGGCAAAACATCAGCGCTCCTTAACTGGCATTCGGGAAGAGACAAGAACCTAGGTGGGCTCAAGGCCCAATAGCACAGAGGCTAATGCCATGTCACCCAGCTCAAAGGTAAAAGAAGAGAGTACCGAGGGTCACCACTCATGCTTCATTACACAATTTTTTCCGTAGGGAATATAAATAGAGTCCGAAGGCTGCGCAGAAGGTCCTACATTTGAGCCCAAAAAGAAAAAAGTATACATATTAAGAGAACCGCTGAAATCTTCCCCTCGAAACACATGTCGTCATAATCAAATGTTTAGGTAAATTCTGCCATTTCCTTTTAGCGCTGGATCTTCTTCAATCCGGCCGCGTACTGTCTCGTGGCCCTCTCTCACCTCCATCAAGTCGCACTCTCAATAACCGGAACAAATCAAACAAGACGCCCCTAAAGTGTTCTCCTCAAATAGCTCCGTAGGAGAAAGTTCCAGATTTAATTAAATCCCAGAGCGCTCATAGGCTAAATTTCCATACACTCGCCCGGGTGTCATTAACCAGAGAAATTAGTTACATGTATGTGATAAGCAGATTATATTAGAGGAGGAGCCAGGTGAACTATTGACAACTTCGGAACCGTACATAGAAAAACAATCATCAGAAATAAAGTTTACCAACTATAATAAATTAATTTTCTCTGGCGATTAACTGGGACTTAGCCCACCAAAGATCGCTAGAAAATAGATGCTAGAGCTATTTAACCAACGGAGAAGAAAGTTTTTAAAAGTTCGTGTTCAGAGACATAGATGGTCATAGAGAAGGCGCACATATTAAATAGCCGGGGAAGGTGTAACCCTGGTACTATTATTATTATTATTATTATTATTATTATTATTATTATTATTATTATTATTATTATTATTATTATTATTATTATTATTATTATATTGCGTTTCGCTCGCTAAGTAGCACGTAGAACGATTACTTAGCACAGGTTTTCTTGTTCTTCTTATCGTTGTTATCTTCCAAAAATTTCCTCATACTTTCTAATTGGGCCTGTCTACTTTATTGCGTCCATGCGTTTTTTGAGCTTCAAATTCGTTCCTGTTGGGTTCTCTGGCATGAATTTATGTGCATTGATTTTCTGCCTTTATGGAGTCCATGTAGTTGCCAGTGGATCAATATCTATTATTATTATTATTATTATTATTATTATTATTATTATTATTATTATTATTATTATTATTATTATTATTATTATTATTATTATTACACACGTAATAGGTCGATATCAGACCACGTGAAGCATTCATGACTGCTTGTTCCTCCTGTTCTTCCAGTGTTCTTTCATTTGGTCACTAAAGGCCCTCTTCCGTTCTTCGGTGCACTTCGGCCTTGGTGTTTTAGGTGCTGCATTCTCTGGCATTACTTCCCACTTGTATATCTTGTGCCTATAGATGTTTTTGTCTGCAATGTCCGCAGAATCTACCTGCGCCCTTTCCAGATCGAGTTTTACTTGCACCATCCATGGTATATTGGTATTGGACCCCTGGATGTATCTGAGGATTCTGAACGTAAGTCTAGATTGTGGGAGCCTGCTTACGTGCCCATAACTTTTTAGTCGCATTTTTAGGATGTCTGCTGCGAGGTTACACAACCTCTCTATGGTATCCCTGGAGTGAAGGCTGTACCCTTCATTTGTGAGCTTTGGGCCGATAGTTTTTCTGATGATTTTTCTTTCCTCTTTAAGTAGTTTCTCCAGATTCCTTTTGGTGTGTAACATCATGGCTTCACTTGCGTATAGCACTTCCGGTTTAATCACAGTGTTGTACTGTAGTGACGAAGTTTGGCGGAGGTAGACAAACATTTTTCTTTGTAGATACCCTGTGTTTTGTATAGGACCCCGTTCATCTTCAGTAAGTTAGCTTTCTACGCAAGTCTCCCTTTTCTGGTCGATCCGAGCACTTCGCCTAGGTAATTAAATTGTGGGACTCTGTTGATCTGTCCATATTTCATGTTCAAAACAGAAAAATCGAATTTTGTGCAGAAGAACTCAGTCTTTTGGTAGGAGATTTGTTGGCCTACTTTTTCTGCACACTTTTTAAATACTTCTATCTCTGATTGCAGTGGTTTCATTATCTGTTAGTAGTGTCAGATCGTCCGCGAAAGCAAGACAGCTGACCTCTAGTCCATCCTTGCTTCGTCTTAGTCGCACTGGCTTCCAGTGGTTTTGTATCTTCAGCTCTTTCTTCCATTCCTTCATGACTTTATCTAACACTAGGTTGAAGAGGAGCGCTGAAATACCATCACCTTGACGAACGCCTGTCTAGATCTCAAAGGGTTCAATATTTCCCCCATGAATTTCACTTTAGATGTTGTGTCCGTCAATGTCTCTTTGATCAGGCGCAGTGTCTTGCTATCCAAACCTTGTTCGTGAAGGATGTTTAACAATGACTAGTGGTCAACAGAGTCATAGGCCTTTATTTTAAGTCAACAAAAGTACATATGATTGGAGTGTTCCGGAGGGCTTTGATTTTCAAAGTAGTCTTTAGGTTGAAGATTAGTTCTGCGCAAAGAGCGACCAGGGCGGAAGCCTTTCTGGTATTCACTGATCTTATGTTCCAGCTGATCCTGTGTCCTTTGACGTAGGCACGTTGAAAGTATCTTGTAAGTTACTTGTACTAGTGAAATACCCCTGTAATTGTTCACATCTGTGCGGTCACCCTTTTTGTGAATTTACATTCTTCTGACAGTTGTTCTGATATCCAAGATGTCCGTGATAATCTGCGTGAGTTCTGTAAGTGAGTTTGGTCCTTGGTTTTTCAACAGTTCGGCCACTATGCCGTCTTCCCCAGATTCCCTGTTGTTTTTGAGTCTGAGGATATGTTGGTGGATCTCCTCTTGAGTCGGAGGTGGGGAGTCAATATGTCTCTCTTTGGGTTCTTCCACCTCAAATCTCTCTGTGGGCTCCGGACAATTGAGAAGTTCTGAGAAGTACTGTGCTAGCACCTGGCAATTCTCCGTATTCGTCAGTGCCAATTTTCCGTCATTTTTCCTAAGGCACAGATCCGGTGGTGTGTACCCTCGGATGTGTCCTGAAAACGTCCTGTAAAAGTCCCTTACATTGTAATTGCGGAAATTTTATTCTATGGAATCCAGTTGGTCCTTCATATATTTCCGTTTGGATTGTCGGATGATTTTTGCGGTTGTTTTTCGTGTTTCGTTGAAAACCCGTAAGATTTCTGGGGCTTGTTTGCTGTTGTATTTCTGGTATGCCAATTTCCTGGTGACGAATGTATTTTCGCAGTGTCCCACCAGGGATGTTTGGTGTTCTTCCTCAGAGGAACGAGGGCTTGTGCTTTTTCTGTGATATTTGTTGGAAATGTTGCCAGTCATAAGCTTGTTCTTGTTCCCATGCTTCAGTCACTCCAGAGTATGCAATCTTGTTTGTCTCAAACTTCTGCTGAGGAATTTTCTTACGGACATTTCTCTTCGGAGTGAGCTTGATTTTGACGCGTGTAAGGTAATCGTCTGAGTCGACGTTGGCTCGACTGCGTATCTGTAAGTCGTGGATCTCTTTCTGCACTGGGTACGAGATTGTCGCATGGTCTATTTTGAACTTACTTAAGTGCCGGTTTGGGGAGCGCCAAGTTTTCTGTTTTCAGAGGTGTTTCCGGAGGGATGTCGACATAAGCTTGAAATTGTTCTGCTGGCAGAGTTCTATGAGCCGCGTGCCATTTTTGTTAGTGAATTTATGTGCAGGATAATTTCCAACTGTTTTCTTGTGCATTTTTCTCTGCCAATATGGGCACTGATATCACCCAGGAGGAGTTTGATGTCATCCTTGGGAACTTTGCACATCGCTTTCTCGAAGGTTGACCAGATTTCCTCTGCTGACTGTGGATCTTTCTTGTTACTCAGGTTAGCGAGGGCATGTGTACAGAGTGTACATTTTATTGGCGCACTGGACGCGCTTAGTCATCAGTCGGTTGTTGACAAGTGTAACTTCTGCTACATAATCAACTATGGACTTATGGACCAAGAAGGCCTTCCTCAGTAGTAGAGCTGCTTTGGCAAGGCGCCTATCAGTTTTTCTCTTGAAGATACGGTAATTGCCGTAATCCATGATGTCCTCGTCAGTAATATGCGTCTTCTGTAACACAAGAATCAGAATATTCTATCAAGTTCTGCCACTAGAGTATGCAGCTTTCCAAGTTGTATAAGAGTGTTGATGTTGAAGGTGCCCATGAAAATTGGTGTCTTCTGTGGAAGTTTGCCAGTGAACTCCAAATTTCTCTGTAATCGTGTAAGCCCTGGTCCCCCAGAATCCGAGTGCCCGGTTGCCGTCTGTGGACGGGTGGATTGGTTACCACCTGGGGTATTGCTGTCTTACTTGCATGAGTCATGATTGCTCGTCAGCAAGTGTACAGTAATCGCTTACTGGGTTTGTTAGAACCAGGGATTGTCAGTTAGAATAATAATAATATACAAAGATAAATGCTCGATAAAACTTCCACTACAATGTAAGCCTTGGTCTTGATGAAGGTCCACTTCAATAAACCTGACAGAACATTCACCATATGAACGCGGATGAAAGCATTATAAAATCATTACGTCCATTATAATGGCACCGAGACGTATACATTCCTCAACTTATGCAGCGCTGGCGATTGCATGTAAAGTACCTGTCTTCTTTATGGTTTTCATGGCAGGGATGGCAAATAAAACAAGATGGCTGAAACTTAGGGCAAATATAATATACACATAACCGAGTGTCCCGAGTTTCTCTCTAAGTAGTGTATTCTATGGGCTGTTGACAAAACAAGAAGGCTGACACTCAGGGCACAAAATACGCAAAACATTTGTACCAGAAACCAACACTAAATGATCCCACGTCTGCCAGATAACATCAACATACACTCAACATGTGCCACATCGTCACAAACACTGCCAGAAAACCACAAATGAAGTACAGTTCCCTTCCACAAACAGAGATACGATGGACAAAATCTACAGACGAACATCTATCTCCGCCATTATTATTATTATTATTATTTTTATTATTATTATTATTATTATTATTATTATTATTATTATTATTACGGAAATATTGAGCACCGGGCGAGTTGGGCGTGCAGTTAGGGGTGCGCAGCAGTGAGCTGTCATCCGGGAGATAGTGGGTCCGAATCCCACTGTCGGCAGCCCTGAAGATGGTTTCCCGTGGTTCCCCATTTTCACACCGGGCAAATGCTGGGGCTGTACCTTAATTAAGGCCACGGCCGCTTCTTTCTCACTCCTAGCCTTTTCCTATCCCATCGTTACCGTAAGACCTATCTGTGTCGGTGCGATGTAAAGCCACTACCAAAAAAAGAAATGAGGTCTACAGAGTTGTAAGAAGGTGCGGGCTTCAATGCGTGGGCAGAGAAAAGATGAGAGCATAATTTAAAACACTACAATTTGAAATTTTATTTCTTTCCCTTTTCTTATGACTTTAAACTCAGATAAATAATCTGAACAGTATTCGGGAGATAGTAGGTTCGAACCCCACTGTCGGCAGTCCTGAAAATGGTTTTCCATGGTTTCCCATTTTCACACCAGGCAAATGCTGGGGCTGTACCTTAATTAAGGCCACGGCCGCTTCCTTCCCACTCCTAGGTCTTTCCTGTCCCATCGTCGCCATAAGACCTATCTGTGTCGGTGCGACGTAAAGCAAGTAACAAAAAATAATCTGAATGACCAACAACCATTAACAGTTAAGTGGAATAATGACTTAAAGTCAATAATGAAGAAGATTTTCGATACTACAGAAATGACAGCGCACGGTAGCTCTAAAAGTACATCATTTCAAAGAGCATTTTTACTACACTCAATTACACTCTAGGAGACTAAACTCCAAAATTTACAACAGTCCAGCCTCTCAAAGGCACGAGTTCCTTATCCGAATTTTACACCAGATGACTTCGAAAACAGTGTTTACTGTCACTTCTGCTCGACACTTCTGATCCACACTTCTCTATGGATAACTAGAATTTAACCAGGGGCAATGAGTTACCAATCTAAATGGCCTAAATGTATAAAGGAATGGGTTTAGGAGAATCGGCCATGAACAAAATGCTAGGAGGCAATACACTTGCACTCATTTTGAAACCTTTTGGAAAACACTTAAAATCCTATATGAGGTTACGGTCCGAAGTTACAGAGGCTAAGCCTATACTACAGAGGATGACTAGGTGGCGAAATATTAAGTTCCAAAAATGGGTTGACAAATTTAGAGTTCTAGAAAATCACAGTCACACCCATACCAAGTTGAATGGGAATTAATCGAGGGTGAACACTCTTTATTCCATAAGTTACGTATTTCCCAGCAGGGATTTGAATAGTGTCCTTTGACTTGCCTGAAAATTTACATTTAATAGGTGTTATATAACTTTAGAAATTTACATTAAGAAAGAATTTTGAAACCTTCCCCTCAAGTTAACTTTCTGGGGCTATTCCATATTTAAAATATGTCTGCCATTACCTTGAGCTGTTGGGTCTTCCGACGACGGGCAAGGCTCCCCCTGCCTTCACTTACACCGTATGCACTCTAAGACCGGAGCGAGGGAGATGACAAAATGGCCCAAAAGCGCCCAGCTTATATAGCAACTCAGGGAGAAGTTTGTCGAACTATCTTGACCTAGGCAAAATCCCTGTACACACCCCTAATTTTAATTGGCTATAAAAATATCTACAAAAGTTCCTGATTGGCCCATATCATAAGGAAGAAGGAAGCGTTAGAAGTGCTGACAACATCAGCACATAAGAAACAATCTACAAACACTTCAGGTCCACCAATCTTGAAAAGAGAACATTCCCTTAAAAATTAATTGTCCGTCCTCCCGTCAGAGGGGTTCGTAAGTCGATAGTAGGGACATCTGAAGATTAAAGGTCCAAACTTCTTCAGATACACAGTTTATGTATAAACACTCTACACGGTTTACTTTTCGTATATTGAATGTTTGTCGATCGCCACGTCTCTTTTCTATAAGATCCGATTATACGTTTCGTGAGCAAACTTCACTTCTTGGGATTTGTTCTTGCCTGTTCGATTCAACATTTCTTTGCTGTGTTTTATTACATTTGGAGCTCGAGAGAGTCATTCGCTTGAAGAATCTATGGTGGAAAATCTAGAAGGCGCACCATTCGAATGCACGGAGAAGTTGTACGCCCGGTATAATTATTATTATTAATATTATTACTATTACTATTATTATTATTGTTGTTTGTGATGCTGTACGATGTAAACGCAGTGATAAATATCTTATAAGAGATACGTGTTTAAAATATGGCCTATTTTTGTTACTATTAGACGTTTTAATATTTCACATTATAACTAAGACCAATTATATTCATGTCGAAATTCTACTCCTCAGTCAATGTGGTTCAAACCACGGATACCAGAGTGAAAGTTACTAACTAGCCACTATGAATAATCACGCCTAGTATTTACAAGAGAAACCCTTATTTCTTTGTCAAATAAAGCAATCAAGGTGAAAAGCCAGTGACTATGATACTCGATTATTACGTCCCACTCTGTGTCATATTGGATCATTAATCTCATCTCCACATGTTTTTATAAACAGTATTACTCTCATTCAAATGATGATCCATTTTTGAAAGAGATATTGCTTCAGGCTGCTGTAAACATTGTACACGGTTTATTTTCGTTTATTGAATGTTTGTCGATCGCCACGTCTCTTTTCAATAAGATCCGATTATACATTTCGTGAGCAAACTTCACTTCTTGGGATTTGTTCTCGCCTGTTCGATTCCACATTTCTTTGCTGTGTTTTATTACATCTGAAGCTCGAGAGAGTCATTCGCTTGAAGAATCTGTGGTAGAAAAGCCTATCAATCTTCGTAAATCCTCTTAGTTTTAATATTTCTTCAAAATTTCAAACGAGCTCCCAGCTGCAAATGTTCGAACTGAGAACTCCTAATTCTTAGAATTTCTGTAAATCACTATATTAATAAAGCAAATGTATTCTATAAATATCTTCAGTTGTAGATGACCTCGAGGTTTGGTCACTTAAAACAGCATTCTTCATCATCAAATAATCTCATCATCATCATCATCATGGCTGTCATCATTACTGCATTTTGTGCATTTGAAACCAACCTGCATTAAATACACTTAGTAAATAATCCATGTAAACAATGAACAAAAACAGTGAAGGATTACAATCTTGCTTAACGCCTGCAACTAATTTGAACCATGAACTCATTCCACAATCAACGCTTAGCGAAGCATGTTAGTCGTCATAAAAGTCTTTGATTGCCATAAAAATTTACCCTTCATCCAATGATCTGTCTGTATGGCCACCGTATGAACGTAATTGTCTATTCCACTCCAACATTTTTTCAGTTACTTGTCATATAATATCGGTAAATTTCTTGACTAGAATTTTCAAGTAGGGCCTACTTCGAAATTTGTTGCAATCTTTCACGTTCTCTTAATTATAGATTGATTGTGTACGAAAGAATATAATTTTCAGCCTTAAGAATAATGGTATCAAAGACAGTTTGAAGTGTTTCAAACCTTACAGTACAGATTCCTCCAATGAGATTATTAATATAATGATTAGGTATTTATTGAAAATGTTTGCCATTTGTCTACTTTAGAATTCTAGTTTACTCTGGCGTCTCTGTTCACAGTCCTTCAAGTAGCAACCTTGTTGTCTATTCCCCTGGGACACGCAAGTCTGCTGAATAGCAAGGCCGCATAAAAAACGCAGGAGAAATCGATTTTATTAGGCTCACGGATTAACATCTAAATAACCTAATGAATTTTTAAGTAAAAAACATTTTCTCCCTATTTCGTGCTTTTAAAGTTTACATTTACGAAGAAACGTTAAGTTATATATTGAGTCCATTACCGAGATTACACCTAAACGACGACTGCAAAGAAGGTAATAATGAGAATAATCCATTAATCGTACAGTTCGGGAAATGAACTCGAAGTAATGTGCATTACTTTTCCAAAACAGCAGTTTGTGAATGTATGATGAAGGAAAAGAATACACGTTTAGTTACAGACTGTAAAAAATGTCACCAAAATGTATATCCTTCTGTTACACTGAGTAAGTCTGTTCCTTTTTATCTTTTCTTTTCATTACTCTCAGACATACGATCCATGAGTTACGTAATCTCAAACAGCCTTCTACACCGTTAATAGCCAAACTGTGAACGTAAAATGGAAGTCAATGGCCAATGAAATGATCTTAATTTACTCGTGAGAAATTAAATTTTTTAAATTTCTGGGGGACATAAAGAATGTAGAGTATATCTGAGCGCCTTCCCAAGAGTTTATTCTCTTTTAATGCTTTTTTTGTAAGGACTGATAGTAAAATGCAGTGCTTAAGAGAATGCATACAGGTAAATGTATTGATTCGACAATATCGTCTTCAAATCCGTATACCAGCTTCTCAGCCCGCCTGGCGGCTATGATTGCTCAGGCGTTAAGTCTCTATGGCCCGACACCGTGGATAACCGGTTCGAGTCACGCTGGTGGGAAAAAAATCACCATCTGAATATTGGCCGTAAGGGTAGGAGAGGTGGTGATATATAATATTTAATCACTAGATTGCGTGCAAAAACCCCGGATTCCATACTAGAACCTAGCTGCGGTGTTCATGTGGAGTAAGGGATATTTTTTTTTTTTTTGAAGTTGCTTTACGTCGCACCGACACAGATAGGTCTTATGGCGACGAAAGGACAGGAAAGGTTTAGGAATGGGAAGGAAGCGGCCGTGGCCTTAATTAAGGTACAGCCCCAGCATTTGCCTGGTGTTAAAATCGGAAACCACGGAAAACCATCTTCAGGGCTGCCGACAGTGGGGTTCGAACCCACTATCTCCCGAATACTGGATACTGGCCGCACTTAAGCGACTGCAGCTATCGAACTCGGTTAGAGTAAGAGATTAGGGCGCTGTTGATAACAATTCATCCGTCGGATGGACACGTTAAACCTTGAGCAGACTACTTGGTGTTCTTTACAGTAGTAGGCTATGTGTTGACACGGGGTTTCACACTCTCCCTGCGTCATTACCACCATCGCTACCACATCCTCACCATCGTCATCAATTTCATCATAATCATAATTTCATACCGTCGCCCTTGAACATCAAATATAAAGAGTTGTACTAGACGAGCCAAACATGTCCACGGACACTCCAGGCATTCAAAAG
The DNA here is from genome assembly GCF_040414725.1 of Anabrus simplex. Classification (NCBI taxonomy): domain Eukaryota; kingdom Metazoa; phylum Arthropoda; class Insecta; order Orthoptera; family Tettigoniidae; genus Anabrus; species Anabrus simplex. The sequence goes on along the minus strand of NC_090265.1, from coordinate 616,689,674 downwards.
CCTTATAAAGTCAAAGTCCCATGCAGGCTCTGGGAGGGGTGGAAGGCAAAGTCTTCCACTATCCGTAACTTCGGCAGTATATGGGGTAGAGAGGGTAACTCTTCGCCGAGCCACCTTTGCCCCCAGGAATTAACCTGACCAACTTCCTGACGGAAAATCGAATCCACATCCTTTCGGGTGAGCCGAGCACGTCTTTACAGCTATGCCATACGCTAAATAAAATAACCAGTTTGTCCAGTGCATTTGAAAACAGATTGTCACTTAAATAAAAGAGTTCAGTACAACACAAATATTATTATTATTATTATTATTATTATTATTATTATTATTATTATTATTATTATTGAAAGAATCCGCTACTCATAATTCCCTTTCTACCTTCAATTTTTATAACTCATGTACAACGTAATTGAATTAATTCTCACTGTTGCTCAGAAGTGAGCAGCAGCAGTTGTGCAATTTTTTCTTTAAGTTGCTTTACGTCGCGCCGACACTGATAGGTCTTGGCGACGATGAGACAGAAAGGAGCTAGGACTGGGAAGGAAGAGGTCGTGGTCTTAATTAAGGTACAGCCCCTGCATTTGCCTGGTGTGAAAATGGGAAACCACGGAATACCATCTTCAGGGCTGCCGACAGTGGGGTTCGAACCCACTATCTCACGAATACTGGATACTGGTCGCAATTAAGCGACTGCAGCTATCGAGATCGGTTTGTGCAATGTAAACGGGGCTGAAAGTCTCCAATGCTGTGCATGCGAGTACCGTTCGTGAGCAGTACGAAGAAAAGTGTGACAAACGATCGGAGACAAAGAACACCATTTTTATCACATTGAAGAAGTACAGTTTCGTACCACAGGAAAGAGCAATTGAGAGAAGCATTACCGTTCTGCTTTCATCTTAAGAAAACTGTCATCGGTTTTGCTAGTACAAACCTATGGGGAACGTGCTCTAATCGGAAACAACTTGGAGAGGTTGGTTTCGACGTTTCAAAGACATCCATTTTGACGCGAAGTGCAAAGAACGCCTTGGTCAGTCACTACTGAAAGAGGATTCATGTCAGACACACGAAGAGTTGTCGGAAACATTACACGTCGATGAGTCCACCTTTCAAAATTAAGAAGCTCGGAAACTGCATCCCGCATGAACTGCTGGAAAAAGACATTGCGAAACGTTCAACCATCTGAGAAACGCTACCGCAAAGACAAAAATTGATGTCTTTTTTTTTCATCGGATAGTGACTGACGATGAAAAATAGATTCGTTACGAAAATTCTACGCACAAGAAAACAAAGGAATGTCGATGTCGTGAATTATGAGCTCCCATCATTCCAGCACCTTTATTATCAAGCCAACCCCCTGTGGGTAGAGGACGCAGACGAAGAAAACACCCACGGTATCCCCTGCCTGTCTCAAGAGGCGACCAAGGGATGATTGTATTAGAACCATGAAACTACTTACGATTAGTACCACTACGCGGGGAACACCGTGGGTCGCTTTTACTTGCGCGTAGTACCACTATGTTAGGTACAAAATAGGTTTGTAACTGGTAGCAACAGAGTGCGTTGCCGGCTTTTACAGTACCTGTGATTAGTACCACTTTAGGAGCGACACCATGGTTCTGGCTTGCCTATGATTAGTACCCGATATAAGAGGAACACCACGGGATAGTGCGAAGACTTTATAGACGAGATTTCCACAGACCTGCAGAGAAAATATGTATTATTATTAAACGAGCGATTATTATCGGGGCTTCACTGTATTTCTATGTGTTAAGGAGACAGTCAGTTCAATGTTCTCTGGAGTCCTTAGTTACGAAAGGTCCGTTAACCTGTTAAATTTTATTCATCTTATTCAAATTATACTTACAATGATAAATAAGTGTCCTCATGCACTTCTTCATTTTTCTCGTGAATTTCCTTTCACGATTATATCTCTCTTGAATGAAATTCCCAATTTTATATTCGTATGTACATTAGTACTATACTGATCTCCTATGTCAACACTTCCCCCAACTCAGCAATTCTAATTACAGAATCCAACTCCGGAACATCACACCGCATAAGAGAGGGAAACGTTTGCGCAGGCCACAATGGCTGAACGCTACAAATTACTAGCAGTCATGCTGAGCAGAAATGGTTTCCTCGACTATTGCGAAAACTAGAAAAGGAGGTAAAAAAGTACGTTCCGATCAACAATCTGAGTACAGGGGAAATAATTATATTGTAACATTCGGTGTACGAGGGAGTTGTATCAAGATAAAATACAGTACACATTCTAAGAAATAACTATGAACGTGGGAGGAAATATATCTTACAAAATTATTATGATTGTGCATTTCAAGTTAAGGTAAATCCGGGACAGATGCCGCCCCGGTAGAGATGCCGCATACACTGTAGCTAAAGGTTCCCATCGTTACAGCTAGATGGCAATATGTGTGGTTTTTCAGTTTCTAAGGAAGAACTACTGTCTGCGAGTGTGACGAAATTTGTTCGTATATTACGCCAATTATAGCCGATATCATGAGGCGAGTACATGTTTCCTCCTGACAAAGTTTTTGCGTGTGTTAATTTATTGTATATTAAGTTGGCTTCAAATGCTTAAATCAGACGTTTTTAGTACAGTAGACGTCAGAAACATAACTGTAGTTGAGAGTAAGCTCATTTTGGGCCATGATAGCCTTGAGGTATGAAAACAGCAGGGTGCGGCGTCTCTCCATGATAGTTGGGAGAGTTGCCGCACAACAATCCGGCTGAGATGCCTCATTGCTATCAGATTCTACAAGCGATCTGGAAACATTCAATACTATTCAGAGTGTACCGGTATTTTATTCGAATATTTTATCGTCTAACGATTCTTGATATACATAATCTATTTTTATTAATTTCATCGGTAACATTATTTTATTATATAAAATTATATTATTTTCAGCAATAAAAATTTGCGACATGCCTGCTCAGTATAAAAGTAAGGGCACTGTTAAAAGACCTCAATGGACACAGGAAAATTTAAAAGAGGCTGTTAAAAGAATGAAAGCCAAGGAAATACTGATCAGGGAGGCAGAATGATACTACAGAATTCCGGAACGAACACTGAAACTTAGAATGCAGTCACGAAATCTGGAAAAGGTCTCTCTTGGTCCAGCAGGTATAGCTACTTCAATAATCACCGAAGTCAAAATGATATTCAAAAAAGGATGACTGTATCCAGTGTTTGAGTTACAAACAGTGACTGCATGAATCTTGCTCTACATATAACGACTGTTGCAGCAAAATTGCTAGAGAACAAAGTTTTAAGAAACAATCTGTAGATACTTGTAAGAGGATAAACATCAGTTTTTGATTCAAGAATCCTGCCTTAGACATGTTTCCAAATTACTGTGTCAGGACAGAATTATATTTATTGTGATTTTGATGTTTCCTTTATATAACACGAGGGTCCCGTGGTGTAGGGATAGCGTGCCTGCCTCTCGCCCGGAGGCTCCGGGTTCGATTCCCGGCCAGGTCAGGGTTTTTTCTCTCGACCTGAGGGCTGGTTGGAGGTCCACTCAGCCTACTTGATCGGAATTGAGAATCTATCTGACGGTGACATGGCGGCCCCGGTCTCGGAAGCCCAGAATAACGGCCGGGAGGATGCGTCGTGCTGACCACACGGCTCCTCGTAATCTGCAGGGCTTCGGGCTGAGCAGCGGTCGCTGTGCAGGCCAGAGCCCTTTCAAGGGTGTTAAGTACGGTGGGGTTTTATATAACACAGTGAAGAATCTATTGCACATGCACATTTAAAGTAATTCGAAATTAAAATATGATTAATTTAATGTTATATATAAGTAATAATAATAACATCGTAAACGTTTCCACCTTTTCAATACTAAAATATATTCACAAAATTATAAATTACACGGTACTAGTTTCGACCCATCTAGGGGTCATCATCAGCCGTATTGGAGCAAAGATCACTTTTGGCGAAATCCTAAGAAAATGTTATTTTAAAGAATAACAAGTGAAATGAGATGTTATTATGGTAATAGTTAATAATACAAGGAATATACATACTAAGAGGTTTTTAACAAAGAATAAAGTATAAATGGGGTGTTGTAAAAATTATAATCATGGAAATCAGTAAGTTCTTGTATTGAAATGACATATATAAAATTATATATGGCTTAGGAAGAGGGCTTAAGGTGTGGCTGAAGGGTGCGGGAGAAAGTGTAATTGTCTTGGAAAAGTACCTTTGATTAAATTTATGTCATGACCAGCAAGTTATGGTCAGAGTCCACGTCTGCTCCTGGATAAGTCTTGTAATCCAGCACCTGGTTTTTGAATCTCTGCCTAATCATAATGAAGTCTGTTTGATACCTTCCAGTGCCTCCAGGTCTCGTTCACATATACAGCCGTCGTTTGTTGTGTTTGAACCAATTACTAGCAAGGAGTAAATTATGATCGGTGCGGAATTCAACCAGCCGACTTCCTCTTTCACTCCTTTGACCCAGTACGAATTCTGCTGATGCATTACCTTCGCTTCCTTCACCTACCACTGCATTCCAGTCTCTCTTCACAATTATATTTTCGTCACCTTTTACATTTTGTTTTAAATCTGCTATCTCTTCATATATTCTTTCTATTTCTTCACCATCCACTGAACTAGTAAACATATAGACCTGCATTGTTGTGGTGGGCATGGGCTCTGTGTCTATCTTGTCAACAATAATCCTCTCACTATGCTGGTTGCAGTAGCTTACCCGCTGCCCTGTGTTCTTCCTGTATATCCCCTGCTTACTTTTGTGTTGATAATTATGTAGTCGCCTGACTAAAAATCTTGCCCTTCATGCCAACTACATCTAAATTTAGTCTATCCATTTTTCTGTTTAGATTCTCTAACCTACCAAAACGATTCAAGCCTCTAACATTCCACACTCCGACTCGCAGAATGTCAGTATCCATCTTCCTGATGATTGCCCACTCTCGTATAGTCCCAACCCGGAGATCCGAATGGGGGCCTATTTTGCTATTTGCTTTACGTCGCACCGACACAGATATGTCTTATGGCGACGATGGGAGAGGAAAGCCCTAGGAATTGGAAGGAAGCGGCCGTGGCCTTAATTAAGGTACAGCCCCGGCATTTGCCTGGTGTGAAAATGGGAAACCACGGAAAAACATCTTCACGGCTGCCGACAGTGGGGCTCGAACCCACTATCTCCCAATTACTGGACATTGGCCGCACATAAGCGACTGCAGCTATCGAGCTCGGTGGCCTATTTTTCTTCCTGGAATATTTTATACGGGAGGAAGCCATCATCAGTAGATCATTCATACAGAAAGAGCTGCATGTCTTTGGGAGTTAGATACAGATGTAATTTCCCGTCGCCTTGTAGCAGTATCAACATAGCTAAACCATGTTAAATATTACTACAAGGCCATATCAGTAATCATCTAGGTTGCCACCCTTGCACCATCCGAAAGGTTGCTACCCCACTGTCGATAAACCATTCGTTAGTCTGGTCTCTCGAAAGACACCCATCTGACATGGTTGCACCTACGGCTCGGCCATCTGCTTCGCTCAGATGCACAACCCTCCCCGCCCTGGCAAGGTCACGTGGTTCGGAGGGGAGGTTTATTACTACTATTATTATTATTATTTCTTTCTTCGTTATGCCCATTATAAGAGCGCGTTTGAACTCGTTCGTTGACCTGATAGTTTTCACCTTCTTACCTCCCAAAATCTCTTCATGAATGCACTGCGTTGCATCTTGCGTTCAGTGGACCACTTCCTACCACTTTTGATTTTAGAGTTCTCCATGAATTCGTGCTTGGCTATCATTGTGCTAAAAGCTCCAATATCTTCTATGATGTCGCCCGGAATGTTCATTTCTTGGAGGTCCGCCTTAGTTTCTTCTAGCCAGTTTATTTTTACCTTCTTTGAGTTGATTACTTTAAATAATATTTTGGAGAGACTGTTGCTGTCCATTCTATAGATATGGTCATAGAATATCAGGCGTCTCTTGTGTACGGCATCAGTGAAACTGTCAGTTAATGAGTAGAGGTCTGCTGCTCTCCTCTTAATCCACATTCCATTTTTTCTCGTGGGACCATACATTTTCTGGATAATTTTCTTTTCTTGTTTTCTAATTTCTATAATTTTAGAGTGACCTCCAAGGGATACTGTTTCTGAGGCGTGTAAAGCTTCCGGAAAAACAACTGTCTCGTAATGTCGTAATTTTGCATTACGCGATATGACTCTCTTGTTGTGTTAGTCTGTACGCCTTATGGAGTTTAGTGGCTCTTTCTATGTTTGCCCTACTGTCTAGTCTCGGTGGTAATATGATTTCTCCAAGGTACCTGTGAAATTGTGCCATTTCTCATCTCTAACGGAGCATTTTTGCTATGTTGATGTACATTTTCCATGAACTGGGTTTTCTCGTACGATATCTGGAGGCTTGCATTTTATGCTATATTTTGTGATCTCTGTACGGCATATCTGATTTCATCTCTAGACTTCATAATGATTGAAGTTGCAAATTATATTCAACAGAAAACTTGATATATCTATATAAATAAAATCGTAACGACCATGCGTGCGTATTTGGCGAAATTTTCATTCAGTTATCCGTTTCAGGTGTTATAATGACCATCTGCATATTTTTTAACTTTGGTGTCTGTCTGTCTGTCTGTCTGTCTGTCTGTCTGTCTGTCTGTCTGTCTGTCTGTCTGTCTGTCTGTCTGTCTGTCTGTCTGTCTGTCTGTCTGTCTGTCTGTCTGTCTGTCTGTCTGTCTGTCTGTCTGTCTGTCTGTCTGTCTGTCTGTCTGAGTTCTTATAACTTGAAAACTATTGGATATATTTCTACAAAACTTCATATATAGAATTCACTTGTCCTTGCGTAGGTTTTACGACCAATATTGTTTCTAAATCCCTGAACCGACTGGGGGTTTATACGAAAACGAAACCGGGATTTATCACCCCCACAAAATATACACAAATAAACTTAATGGAAATGTACTTTTTTGTCATGTGCATCATATCGATACGACGATTAATAAGGGATATATAATTAACAGACCGTTTTTCGGTACAAGACAGATCGGACATAACTCAAGAGCAGGTGCGTGTAAAGCGTATTTCTTATAACTTGAAAACTACCGGGGATATTTCAACCAAACTTCATATTTAGCATCCACCTGTCCAAAGTCCAAAGGTAGGGTTTTTCTTTTCTCTTCTTTTTTTCTTTGCTAGTGGCTTTACGTCGCACCGACACAGATAGGTCTTATGGCGCCGACGATGGGACAGGGAAGGGCCAGGAGTGGGAAGGAAGCGGCCATGGCCTTAATTAAGGTACAGCCCCAGCATTTGCCTGGTGTGAAAATGGGAAACCACGGAAAACCATTTTCAGGGCTGCCGACAGTGGGGCTCGAACCTACTATCTCCCGAATACTGGATACTGGCCGCACTTAAACGAGTGCAGCTATCGAGCTCGGTAGGTAGGTTTTTAAGTCCGTATCATGTCAAATTCCCGGAATGGACTGGGGGTTTGTAGGGAACTGAAACAGTGATTTTACTCTTCCACAATATATACAAGACCAACCTGGCTGCAAATCGATCAACTTTTATGGAAATCCATTTCTGAAACGTTTTTCTTGTGTGCATTTTTTCGATAGGAGGATTAATAAGGGAGATAACCTGAACGGTCAGTATTTCAGGCTAAGTCCAGCGGGCATAGCCCAAAAGGTGTTGTACGAGGAGCAGATTCCTTATCTATATAAATACAATCGTAACAACTGTGCGTCGGTACATTGATTATCTTGGCTATACTTGCGTACAGTTATCCGTTTCAGGTGTAATATTGTAATGATCATCTGTATATTTATTAGCTTTATTTTCCTGAAAGCCCTCATTTTAATCCCCCCCCCCCCGGTTCCCCCAAAGCAAGTTTGCGGCACAATCTACCGGACGAGCTATAATATTGAAATTTGGCAAAATTATGTCTTAGCCTGTAACCGACGGAATGCTTCCAAGATCTTTAAATATTTCACATTTTACCCCCGAAAAATATCGAAATATTAAGGCAATTTTAATGTCGGTGCAGACCTTCGTTTCGAGGTATTTCGTGGCTAAACGGTAAGTCGTGTCACAAAACGGATGGCACAATGTCGATTCAATTTGGAGTGATCTACAACTTTGGTCCTAAGACGTTTTGTCGTATCTCTGTTCCTTATACGTTAGATTTGTCTCTATTTCTCAATTGTAAGTAAATTTTGCACTTTGTACATGTATAATTCATATTTTGAATCACCTATGTGAAAGATAGAATCATCGAATTCTACACAAACACAATTTACGCATCTAAAATGTGACTGGCATTAGGAGCAGTTGCCTGCTATTATAATGGAAACTCACCAACTCCGTGTGACTGACATTACGAAAAGGGGCCTATCATTATAATGATAACAGCACAGCTCAATTTTGACTGGCAGTAGGGAAGGTGCCTACCATTATAATAAAACTCCTCAACTGCACCTGCCATTGTAACGAAAACTCCCCAGATCGATTGTGACCACGCAGTAGGTAATGGGGCCTGCCATTATAATGAAAACTTTCCAACTCGATTGTGAATGGTAGCAGGCAAGTGAGCCTGCCGTTATCATCACAACTCCGCAACTCGCACTTTACATTGGTAACAACGTATGGAAACACCCCCCTGCTGTTTCAGGATAACGCTAAGCATCATGGAATTTTTAAAAAAGTCTTAATCACAGCACGTACAGCAATTTACTTCGATATCCGTATACAATGTAGAATACCGTGGCGAAGCACGGGTATATTTGCTAGTTTGTAATATATTTCGTGACAATCTAAACGAAAATTTGATTTTATCGAAACCGAAGCAGAAGGTTGAAAAAGGTTCCATGTTTTTCCCGAAAATATTTGAATTAATTCGATGGTCTTGCATAAGATGTTTAAAATGTACAGTACTGTAAATGTTAGCATTGAGCTAACTGTAATACAGCCACATACATATACATGATGTGAATTCTCCTTGGTATAGACTGAGATGAATAGGAAGAGGAATACCCGGAGCAAAAGGCCACATCATTCAAGAGAGTTGCAATTAATCACGACATCAAACAAGAGGTGAGTAACAACGGGTCGACCTTTGTATTTGTCTCTGCTTGAGCGGGTAATGACAACATTACAGAAGTAAGGCAGATTCCAGAGAATACTTCGCATCTTTTTGCTGTAGGAACCCGGTTTAAAGAATCCTATCCATAGCGTAAACCGATGGTAAGGTATATGTTTCTTTTTTCTATGTATATGAAAATTATCGACTAAAGTTGGTGTATAACCAAATTAATTTATACATCTCATGAAATTACGAAGTTGACTGAAAGGTCTTCTTCTCTAAATGTTCTACTCAATTGTCTTTTAGTTTTTGGACAACAAAGCATTTCCTTTGTATTTGTTGTTGGCACGCTTTTTATAAGTCAGTAGTGACCACAGGAACACATTTTGAGTCCAAAATTGCCTACATTTATTCGTCTCAGACTCTTCTATTTAATTTTTTCCATCCGCATTTTCTTGGTCAAAACTTGTTCTCTTCCCAGCCTGGCAGTATTGGGTTTGGGATGCTTAAGAATCTTTCATTTTCATGCTCTGCATAGGTCTTCCCTTTCTTTTCCACATAAGGTAAGACTTCGTCCTCTTAAAATTGTTTCATTTCAGATCCTTATCGATAGTTTTTCTAGTTGCCTTTTCCATGCTCTTTGAATCATTTATAGTTTCTTATTGATTAATTATAAAAAGGACTTATATGTCTCTATTTTATTATTTATGTTTCTTAGTAACGAGTGAATTTATAGCCTATATTTCTTTTTTTTTTTTTATTTTACAATTTGCTTCACGTCGCACAGACAGAGATACAGTAGGTCTTATGGCGACGGTGAGGTAGGAAAAGCCTAGGAGCGGAAAGGCCGTGGCCTTAATTAAGGTATAGCCTGGGGTTTGAACCCACTATCTCCCGGATGCAAACTCACAGCTGCGCGCCCTTAACCGCACGGCCAACTCGTCCGGTTTTTATATAAATAAATAACCCAATGAAAATATGATTTCATAACTTATCTACCAGCTTAGCGCAAAAATTAAGATTTGTTCAATCCTACCTTCACAAAAAGAAAGCAAAGCTAGTGCCTCATCCAAATTTGGGCGTTGGCGGGTTAGTTAATACCCCCTTTCAGTCGGAGTGCACATGCAGTAGAGTGGCCAGGACCTTTTTCTTTCTCCTCTAGTCAACAGTACGAAGGATTCTCTTACAGATGATTGCCACGTTGAAAATTACTTCGAAGATCTCACAGAATCGGTTCTTACAACATGGCTGCGTCGCTCCATGATTATTGTGTACCTATTCCAGTCTCACAGGATCTGTTGTTTCATCATGGCTACGTCATTTTTCTATTCCTAAGTGATTTATCCGATCTCGTATAAAATGTTTCAACACGGCTACGCCATCACTCTGTTGTTAAGTGTCTTGTCCATTGTCACAGGATCTGTTGTTTCCATCATAGCTACGTCATTTTTCTATTCCTAAGTGATTTATCCGATCTCGTATAAAATGTTTCAACACGGCTACGCCATCACTCTGTTGTTAAGTATCTTATCCATTGTCACAGGATCTGTTGTTTCAACACGGCTACGTCATATTTATATTGTTAAGAGCTTCATCCAGTCTCAGAGGATCTGTTGTTTTAACATGGCTACGTCGTTTGACTACTACTAAGTGCCTAATCTAATCAGCAAGATCTGTTGTTTCAACATGGCAACGTCGTTTGACTACTACTAAGTGCCTAATCTAATCAGCAAGATCTGTTGTTTCAACATGGCAACGTCGTTTGTCTCTTGCTACGTGATCTTTTGTTTCAACATGACAACACCATGATTAAAATCATCTACGACAGAGGTTGGAATCTCACTTGGGACAACCAGAAAAGAAACTAATATGCGATGGTACTGATAAGTCCTGCACTGTGGTTTGCGTGTTAATGGTTTTCAGGTTATTGTACCCTACGTATCAGCTATCACTAATTCAAGTATTCAAAAGCAGTGCAAATCTGCTCGAAAGCCTCTTGGTTTGTTTTCAGAAGCAAGTGTCGTGATACAAAGCTGTTCAAAGTAAAAGGCTACCCGAAAGGCGATAGCTATTACTCTAACAGTAATGCTTACCGCCATTTAGCACGTCACACAATGTTCTTAGCATAATCTGAAGGCTCACTTCTCTAGCGTACATGTTCATTCTCATAGACCCTGTGTCACGCAGTGTGATTTTGCAGACACCTTAACACAAAGATATAACTCCCAATATAAGTTTTTACATGCTACTGCCAATGAAAAGTATCATTACACGAGGAGAAATGCAGCAACTATTACTATCTAATAATTCTCTTCGTGTAGACTGCGTGATTTTTACAGTATCTACTCGTTTCACTCATGCTATGATGTGGCGTTCCTTTTTTTTTTTTACAATTTGCTTTACGTCATACCGACACAGATAAGTCTTATGGCGACGATGGGATAGGAAAGGGCTAGGCGTTGGAAGGAAGTGAACGTGGCCTTAATTAATGCATAGCCCCAGCATTTGCCTGGTGTGAAAATGGGGGAACCACAAAAAACATTTTCAGGGTTGCCTACAGTGGGGTTCGAACCCACTATCTCCCGAATGGAAGCTGGTAGCTACATCGCCCAAGCCGCGCATCTGCCTGTTCGTTAATACGAGTCCTAGCATAGCCAAGCTTTGGAAACCGTCAGACGTTCGACTGAAAGAAGAATTCGATAGAAGCTTACGAAATATGTAAATATTTCTATAGGAGTAGTAGCATTGTTATACGGTATGGACAGTCAGTAGTTTAACCCGTACTCTGATGACTGGCCACACTGAAAGAAGTATTAGTAGTGATATCCACCTAATTCTACGAAGGTAGTAAATATTATTTCGATTTCTATCCGCACTAATATATGAGGCACAAAAATTTTACTCTGAAGAATGGTAATTACAAAAATGAATAACGACAGTGTCTGTCTAGTCCTCACCCCTAAAGTTGATCATATGCCTAACAGTTCCAGCATTAACTGTTGTAAAAAGACTTGACACCATGAAGTGGAATACTGTGAGTGAGGGTTTCGTTAACTTCCACAACGAGTCATAAAATTAGATTGAATGTTTGTCAGACCACGGCCATGTATATTATATCCACTCGTTACTCTTGCCCTCATTGATTTTTCCTTTGGAAGTACTAATCAGATATCCATCGTTCAAAGTTACTTAAAACCACTTCATGCCTAAAAATGATTTTGACAACACGAACAGAGTGTCATACTCTACAAACTTGTGCAGTATATGAGCACAGTCAAATATCCATACAAAGAAAGTTTCCTCTTTAACGATAAAATACCCCGGTCCCAGCATTAATTCAATTAATTCAGTTTAAAATGCCCTTCGGGATGAGGACTAGACACACATACTGTCATTATTCATTTTCTAGACCATCAAATGTTCTTAAGAGGATGAATTTCTGTAGTCTATTCACAGGTAAAAGTAATTGGGAACATTTGGTACTCTCATACGAAAGTTGAACTGTGTAAGCATAGCAAGCAATATCTCTTACATATCTCTTCACAAGTTATGAAAGTATTTAGGGGCTGTATTAAGGATGTAAAAGCCTCCATGGCTCAGGCGGCAGCGCGTCGGTCTCTCACCGCTGGGTTCCGTGGTTCCAATCGCGGTCACTCCATGTGAGATTTGTGCTGGACAAAGCGGAGGCGGGACAGGTTTCCTCCGGGTACTCCGGTTTTTCCTGTCATCTTTCATTCGAGCGACACTCTCCATTATCATTTCATTTCATCTGTGAGTCATTAATCATTGCCCCCAGAAGGGTGCGACAGGCCTCGGCAGCCGGCACAATTCCTATCCTCGCCGCAAGATGGTGGCTTCATTCATTCCATCCCTGACCCGGTCAATGACTGGAAATCAGGCTGTAGGTTTTCACTTTCTTTTTCAGTAAGGATGTAAAGAAGAAGGGATGTAAGTCTCCGGTAAACACACAATTAGAGTATGGTTCCAGTGTATGGGACCCTCGCCAGGATTGCCAACTCACTCGCTGGGAGAGGGTTGATATATTTCCAAATGCTTTAACATTATTTAATCGAAGACTAGGGAAGCAATTAACCACCTGGGCGACTGTCCTAAATGAAGGTTGATTGATTGATTGATTGATTGATTGATTGATTGATTGATTGATTGATTGATTGATTGATTGATTGATTGATTGATTGATTGATTGATTGATTGATTGATTGATTGATTGATTGATTGATTGATTGATTGATTGATTGATTGATTGATTGATTGATTGATTGATTGATTGATTGATTGATTGATTGATTGATTGATTGATTGATTGATTGATTGATTGATTGATTGATTGATTGATTGATTGATTGATTGATTGATTGATTGATTGATTGATTGATTGATTGATTGATTGATTGATTGATTGATTGATTGATTGATTGATTGATTGATTGATTGATTGATTGATTGATTGATTGATTGATTGATTGATTGATCGATCTCGGTTTAACGATACTCTCGGTTTAACGAAAAATCTCTCCAGTACGATTCCCTTTTCAGGCGCCGGCGATGTGCTTTCCTCTCGGTATTATCATAATATTCATACTTAAACGTACAGTAATTAGGAACATTTGTCACTGCCATACGAAGACTGAACTTTCCTAATGTGTAAGAATAACAAGCAAGAGTGTTTATACCTCTGCACTAACTTGAAGAATAGGTTTATAAAACAACAAGTCGGCAGCTACGAATATCTAGGTAGCCATCGGACAACTCCTTAAAATGAAATTAAACCCTTCGTTATATCGGTTTAATACATTATCGTATATTCCAAGGACTGTTGCAATTATAGCAGTGAATATCGACGCAATTTGTTCTTTGTGTGTTTCTTTGTCTGTAAAGAGGAATGTGAAACAGACTGGCATTTCAGTTTTTTTTTGTTGTTTTTTTGTGCTATTTGCTTTACGTCGCACCGACACGGATAGGTCTTATGGCGACGATCAGATTTCTTTAACTAGGTTAGTTTACAGTAGTTTAGTGCTGTATTGTGTGAACAACAATTACGTTTGAGATATTAAAATGACGTGATCAGTATGAATGTACCCTGCTTGTCGGACATAGTATTGTCATTTGGTAGCTTTTGTGTGTTTCTGATGTCGAAAACTTCATATTAGTGGGAATGAAATGATATGATGTGGCAAGTAGTTACTGTAATTAAATTTTCATGTGTTATTGTGTTCATCAATTGACATGGGAACCCGTTATTCTAAATCCCTTTTTATACTGATAACTAACTCCATCTACGACATTTATTACTTTTTTTTGTCCGCGCGGTATCACTGTATCGAGATTTCACCATATATCAAGATATTAGGGTTTTAATACTTCTTTATCTGTTATATCAAACCAAACCCCATGGCACTACAGCCCTTGAAGGGCCTTGGACAACCAAGCGACCGCGGCTCAGCCCGAAGGCCTGGAGATTGCGAGGTGTTGTATGGTCAGCACGACGAATACTCTCGGCCGTTATTCTTGGCTTTCTAGACCGGGGTCGCTATCTCACCGTCAGATATCTCCTCAATTCTAATAACGTAGGCTGACTGGACCTCGAACCAGCCCTCGGGTCCAGGTAAAAATCCCTGACCCGGCCGGGAATCGAACCCGGGGCCTCCGGGTAAGAGGCAGGCACGCTATCCCTACACCACGGGTATCTGTTATATTGGAAGCTAAAATATGATATAGCCTAGTATGCAATCTTGAACATCTATGCATAATAAATAATGTTATTGTTTTTATATCCCACTAACTACTTTGACGGTTTTCGGAGACGTCGAGGTGCCGGAATCTTGTGCCTCAGGAGTTCTTTCACCGGCCAGTAAATCTACCGACACGAGGCTGACGTACTGTATTTGAGCACCTTCAAATACCACCGAACTGAGTCAGGATCAAACCTGCCAAGTTGGGGTCAGAAGGCCAGAGCAAAATCTTGGAAAATTGCAATGCGAGAAAAAAGCAGAATATCTACTCATTTCAAAACTGCCCTGCACGATATGTCTCCCCTTCAAACTTCCCAGTTCTTTCTTCCTTGCTTAATTTCTGCCGCTTCTGATGTATTCTTCTAATTTTCCCTTGATCGCGGCTTCTCTTTCTGTCCTGAGCCACAAAGTCATCACATATTGTGCTGCTTCAGGACGTGTCGTAGGCTTTTAAATACACAGTACTCTCATTTTAAATGGTCCTAAGAGCTTTAAGAATAGAGGAAGGAATGCACTATATTTTTACGAATAAAACAAAAACTATGTTTGGTCCAGAAATAAAATATTTCAGTCATAACTCCCCTTAAGGTCATTCATAAATCACATTTTATGAAAGATCACTGCCGATCCGTAGTGATCTTCGCGATCCCAACCAGAAAATTTTACCACCAGGCCAGCGGTTCTGGATAGCGGTTCTGGATAGCGGTTCGTATCAGATTCTGTATCTGTACTTGGAATTACGACATATTTAAAATAAAGCACAGCTGATTCCATAAAACCTGTGGGATGATCATGATTATGAACCCACACCAGCTGCTGAATGCCGCTGCGGTCACTAGGGATCGCCACATGATATTTCCATCGTGTCATGGCGGTCTATATGACACGGTGGGCAAAATAAAACTGGACCGGAAAATATTTATAAGACTGACTCGGAATTGACACTTATTAATGAACAGGAGAACTGTCCATCACAAGAAATGCTGGAAAGCGTGATTTCGGTTACTGTGACACGCATCTCCCGCATCTCCCCAGTATGGCACTGTCTCATTATGTGCGGGTGAATGAGAGAAGCAGGCGTGTTTATTGACAAGTTGAATGCAATACAAATGGTGCTCATGATAAAACAGCGCGTGTGTATTGTTGAGTGTTATGCGAAGCACGATTCGTGGAAAACCTGTGCCGAACTGTCTGCGCAAGAGTTTAAGACTGGAAGAGTTTTGAAAAACCTCCAGTAAAGTCTACAATGCAAAAGTTAGTGGCAAAATGGCGTGAAACGGGCTGCTGGAACGAAGTCCGACGAAATCTCAACGCCATTTATCTGTGCAACTGAGAATTAAGAGATCGTCGTGTCGAAACATTGTCAAAAAGGATGTGCATAATGTGTCCTTACAAATTTTCTGTTCATGCGTTAAAGCATCCGGACGAACATTCGCGTTTTGAGTTCTGCCGGTGGTTTTTGAGTTCAGTGGAGTCAGGGCTTTCGGATCCTCAGTTTTTTTTATTTCTCCATATGAGGCGATTCCCAGCATCTTCTGCGATGTTCATTAACAAGGATCAATTCCCCGTCAGCGCTATTGTAAATATTTTCCGGATCTCTTTTAGTTTGTGTTGTAACCAAGGTTGAAGTTTACAGAACACAACTTTTATTTGCTTCACTTTATGATATTTACACAAATAACTGAAATTTATTTTGAAGCAAAAAAGAATATTGAATCTTGAGAAAAGTCTGTCTTTATACAATATGTACAGGTTTGCAGTCTTTATATACACTCCTATCTCGAAAAGATAGTCTTTGTGAATTGACACGTTGATAGTCGAGAACTATCTGGCACACTAACATAAATGTTCATGAGAGTCCTTGTTTGTCGAAGTGCCTGAATTCCTAAAAAGCAAGTTCAATTGATTGAAGAAATTCCACCTAGCGAAACTAAGGGAGCTTGCATAAGTTAGGGAATGAAAATGGCTTGTAAAAGAATTACGGAACATAGGCAGCGGAAACAGGTAAGGGAGCGGTGACCAGAGGTGAAACCTCGTACTGCCAGAAATTCAGTCCACCTGGTCGAAGCACATTTTCAAGAGGAGTAGCCTCCGTGCTCGACGTAGGGTGTATTCTGGAGCTGGACACCGGGGCAAGTGGGCAAGTGAGCAGGCAGTGAGCTCCTATTTATAGTACACTCGATGGTCAGGCACGCGCACTGAGGGCTGCGCGTCGAAGCTAGCAGAATGATACACAGGCGCGCGTGCAGCTGGCAGGCGGAGCGAGAAGGGAGCGCCGGACATACAACACCCTCCCCTCCTAAATGCGCCGGTACGGCGTGAAACGGCGGCGGCGCTGGCGGCAACTGCGATGCTGGGGCGGAGCTGCTGATATCTCTGTTGTATTGTCCGGAGCTGGAACTGGGCGGAGTGGCGCTGTCTCGTCCTGAAAGGAACCCATTGTTATTAAATGATCTAAAGCGCGTTCAGCAATAGATTTATCTGGTTTAGCAATAGCATCAATAGCTGGACAGGGGCGGTAGCGCAGACGTATCTGATCTTGATGGCGGCAGATACGTTTCTCCGTAGTCTGTATCTCGTAGAGACGATGACCCAAAGATCTGCAGATGACTCCAGGTATCCAGAGTGGGTTGGATTTGAATGTCCTGGTGTAGACCTTGTCGTTGAGGGAGAACTTCGTTGGTGAGGTCTTATGCTGGGCCGGAAGAGGCTGTAACAGAGAAAGTAAAGTTCTGTGAGGTCGTCCATGGAGCTTCTGTGCAGGAGTGATATTATCAGCGCCGGGTAGAGTTCTGTAGTTGTTTAAGAGTTGGAGCAAGGCTTGGTCTTTAGTTAAGCCTGAAGAGACAGCTTTCTTCATACTTCTTTTAAATGTCTGTACGAAGCGTTCAGCTTCACCATTAGATTGAGGGTGAAAAGGTGGTGCTAGGATATGACGAATGCCATTATGCGTACAAAAGTTCTGAAAAGCAGTAGCTGTAAATTGAGGTCCGTTGTCCGAAATGAGTACTTGCGGTAAACCTTCAGTAGTAAAGATTTTCTGGAGAGCACGAATGGTAGCTTCGGTTGTAGTAGTCGAATGCATATCCACTACATATGGAAAGTTTGACAGTGAATCGATGACTATTAACCACATGGAATTGAGGAAAGGACCTGCGAAATCGATGTGAACTCGTTCCCATGGAGTAGTAGCAGGAGGCCATGAAGCAAGATCAGAAGACGGGGCGTTCTGATTCGTTTGACATTGCTCACAATGACGTATTAGCTTTTCGATGGCGGCATCAATACCGGGCCAGTAGCAGTGTTGACGGGCGAGTTGCTTTGTTCTGGAGATACCCCAATGGCTTTGGTGTAATAACTCGAGAACTTGTTTCTGTAGGCGAAGTGGGATGACCACTCGGAAGATGGTGCCTGCTTCTAGTAGTACAACTCCGGCACGAGTCGTGAGACGATGCTGCATACGATGATAAGGTGCCAAGTGGGCAGGAAGTGTGCTCTGAAGAGGCCAACCGTTGCGGATGTAAGTACGTACAGTAGCAAGTGTACTGTCCTTATCCGTAGCTTTAGCTATGCAGGTAGCATCAATAGGAAAACTGGATACAGTATCTTCAAGTTCTATGTCCAACTGAAGACATTCAGATTCTTGAGAATCGAAGGCAGTATCAGGACCAACGGGTAAGCGGGAGAGGGCATCAGCATTACAATGCTGGGATGTGGCTCGATATACAATCTGATAGGAATAATCAGAAAGGAACATGGACCATCTTTGAAGCTTTCTGAGGGAATTCTCTGGGATCTTATTACCAGGATGGAATAAGTGTACGAGAGGCTTATGATCGGTAATGATCAGGAAATGGTTGCCATAAAGATATTCATTGAAACGGCGAATACCAAAGATGATGGCTAAAGCTTCTTTCTCTATCTGTGAGTATCGACGTTGATGGTCATTAAGTGTTTTCGAAGCGAAGGCGATGGGGCGTTCTTGTCCATGACGATCCTTCTGGGAGAGAACGGCACCGACACCGTAGTCTGAAGCGTCAGTAGCTAGCGTGATGATCTTGTCGGGCTGAAAATGAGTGAGTTGTATAGCTTGAATTAAGGCGTTGTTGATTGTTTTCCATGCCTGTTGGCATTGCGGAGTCCACTGAAACTTAACACCTTTTTTACGTAGAGCGTTTAATGGAGCTGCCACTGTAGCGAAGTGTGGAATGAACTTATTATAATAGTTCGCTTTGCCTATGAAGGACTGAAGCTGCTTGAGGTTCTGAGGTGCTGGCATGTTTACTATCGCGGAGACATTCTGCATACTAGGACGAATTCCATTCTTATCAAGTATATGTCCGAGGTAGTGAACTTGAGACTGAAAGAAGGTACATTTAGCTAGATTCGCTCGTAGGCCATTGTCTTTCAATTTCTGGAGAAGAAGGCGGAGACTGGTTAGATGTTCCTGATGATCTTTTCCAGTAACAATAATATCATCCAGGTAGTTAGCACAACCGGGAATTGAGGCGGTGAGTTGAGCCAAATAGCGCTGAAAAATAGCCGCTGAGGATGAAACACCGAATGGGAGCCGCTGGAGCTGGAGCAGTCCGAGAGGAGTGTTGAGTGTGAGAAATTTCTTAGATTCTTCGTCTAAAAGTAGCTGGAGATATGCTTCTTTAAGATCAACTCGAGAGAAGAATTGTCCACCAGAGAGACGACGGAATAAGTCTTCTGGACGTGGAATAGGAAAGATATCGGTTTCGAGTTGTGCGTTGACTGTAGATCGAAAATCGCCACAAAGTCGAACATTACCATCAGGTTTCTTGATTATCACGAGTGGAGTAGCCCATTGACTAGAAGTAACTGGTACTACAATTCCAGTTTGTATCCATCTTTCTAATTCTTTCGTGACCTGGTCTTGAAGTGCTAGGGGTACTGGACGTGCTTTGAGGAAGCGAGGCTTAGCTCCGGATTTCAGCTGTATGTGAGCTGTATAGTCTTTTGCTGTTCCGAGCTGAGAGTCGAAGACTTCAGGAAACTGCGCTAGGAGAGCGGTAACGTCAGAAGTAGGATGCAATGTAGATACGACGTTAATGTTGTCATGTATCTGGAAACCAAATAAGTTAAATAGATCCATGCCCATAATGTTTGATGCAGTGTAGTTGTTAACTACGAGAAGAGGAATGGCCTTCTGAATTCCTTTATAACTAGCCTGGAGCTTAATTTGACCTTTGATGTCAATTTTCTTCTTGTTAAATGTCACGAGCTGGATGTCAGCTGGAGAGCATGAAGGTGAACCTAAGTTGTGGTAGGTAGTCAGGTTAATAATAGAGACAGGTGATCCAGTGTCTAATTGAAAATCGACAGATCGATCAGAGAATGAGAGAGGAATGATGATTTTGTGAGAATCCTTTGTGGGAAGAATAAGATTGATCTGATCAACTTCCATGTCTTGGCGGGGCTGTATATGCTTCCGGCGCGCTGCAGTAGTCTTAGCAGGGCGGGGCGAACTTTGACAGACAGTCTGAATGTGTCCAAGTTTATTACATCGTTCACAAGTAGCTTTGAAAAAACGACAGTCACGACGTTCATGATGCTTGAAACAACCTCGGCAGGAAGGCAGGAGTTTCGAGGTGCTTTTAGAATTGGACTTCCGTGTAGCATTACGAGAGGGAACCTGGCGAGAATGCTTGGTGGAGAGCGCCTTATCCGTACGGTTCACTGTAGCAGAGGACTTGCGGGCCTGAGGCGAGACTTGGGCAACTTCGTGTGGAGAAGCTATGGCTGCGGCAGTCTTGGTAGTAAGCTCATAAACCGTAGCAATACGCTGGACGTCTTCTAAAGAAGGGTTACTCTGCTTGACAGCGTCAAAACGTATTTTGTCTTCAGGAGTATGTAAAATTATCATGTCCCGAATGAGAGAATCAGTGTAGGATGAACCACAACCGTCTTTGGAGCAGATGAACTGGCAGGGTTTAGCTAGACCACGCAATTCAGTTATCCATTCAGTATGTGTCTGATGGGGTTGCTTTCTGCTCTGAAAAAATTTATAGCGAGCAGCCACTATGTGAGGAGCTTTGGCATAGTGTTCCGTGAGACGGGCTAAGAGCTGCGTGAAGGGTACCTCAGATAAGTGTTCTTCTGGACTTAATTTACGTAGTAATTCACACGTAGCATTGCCAACCGAACTAAGAAATAGTGCGCGGCGGCGTTGATCATCTGTGACAGAATGGCAGATGAAATGCTGTTGCAAGCGGGCTAAATAAACTGACCATTCTTCCTTAGCCGGGTCAAAAGCAGAGAACGGAGGAATAGCTGATGGCTGTGTAGATACAGAAATAGCTTGAATAGCCTGAATTAATGCTGCCTGTTGTTGTTGCATAAACTGTTGTTGTTGCTGCTGTAAGGCTTGGAAGACCGTAGCTAGTTGTTCCGCAGTAGCCATTGCGAGATGCGTGCAAGAAAGAGTAAGGTAAGCTGTGTGTCAGAACTGGTTGGAGTGTCGTTGTTGTTTAGCACGTCGCCGTAGAGTTGACAACTGGACCCGTTGAATTGTGGTGTTGGTTTCGTGTGTACCTCGTCGCTATAGAGTTGGCAACTGGGACCGAAGAATTGTAGTTTGTTGCTTTTTTACCTCGTCGCTATAGAGTTGGCGACTGGGGCTGAAGAATTGTAGCTTGGTGCTTTTTTACCTCGTCGCCATAGAGTTGGCGACTGGGGCCGATGAATTGTAGTGGCGCTTTTTTTTACCTCGTCGCCATAGAGTTGTGTTGTAACCAAGGTTGAAGTTTACAGAACACAACTTTTATTTGCTTCACTTTATGATATTTACACAAATAACTGAAATTTATTTTGAAGCAAAAAAGAATATTGAATCTTGAGAAAAGTCTGTCTTTATACAATATGTACAGGTTTGCAGTCTTTATATACACTCCTATCTCGAAAAGATAGTCTTTGTGAATTGACACGTTGATAGTCGAGAACTATC
This sequence comes from Anabrus simplex, assembly GCF_040414725.1. NCBI lineage: Eukaryota > Metazoa > Arthropoda > Insecta > Orthoptera > Tettigoniidae > Anabrus > Anabrus simplex. Next base: position 616,667,844 of record NC_090265.1, on the reverse strand, counting down.
TGGCACACTAACATAAATGTTCATGAGAGTCCTTGTTTGTCGAAGTGCCTGAATTCCTAAAAAGCAAGTTCAATTGATTGAAGAAATTCCACCTAGCGAAACTAAGGGAGCTTGCATAAGTTAGGGAATGAAAATGGCTTGTAAAAGAATTACGGAACATAGGCAGCGGAAACAGGTAAGGGAGCGGTGACCAGAGGTGAAACCTCGTACTGCCAGAAATTCAGTCCACCTGGTCGAAGCACATTTTCAAGAGGAGTAGCCTCCGTGCTCGACGTAGGGTGTATTCTGGAGCTGGACACCGGGGCAAGTGGGCAAGTGAGCAGGCAGTGAGCTCCTATTTATAGTACACTCGATGGTCAGGCACGCGCACTGAGGGCTGCGCGTCGAAGCTAGCAGAATGATACACAGGCGCGCGTGCAGCTGGCAGGCGGAGCGAGAAGGGAGCGCCGGACATACAACAGTTTGCCCATCCGGTGCTTCAGTTATCTCACCAGGCAAAGCAAGGGACCGCTGCGGAGTAAGATAACGCATATGCATGGCACCGCTATGGCCATTGTATTTCGAGACTGCTCGCATATGAGTGGGTCCAATATAGAATTATATAGAATACTAGCTGATGTACCCGTCCTTCGCTACGGAATTCTACATTGTATACAGAATTCTATGTTAAGTAGTGTACACCTTGTGAGCAAGATTGTATTATATTGCATAGCAACGTTACCCTAGAAACGCGACGGGGAAGTCACCAAACTTCTTTTCTCATATGAAGACTGGGTTAGGGAATTTTCATTCTGATGGTAGGTCTGCTTGCCTACTCTGTCACAATCAGGTTGGGGAGTTTTCATTATAATGGCAGACACTCACTCTCCACCTGCTTTGTTACATTCTCAGAAAGACTGCCTTAGTGGTTTTCCCAAGTGAAATGAACATAGATCATTACAATGACGTCAGTAGGAATGGAGCAAATATAAGCAATATGAAATACTCGATCAAATGAAAAACAACACATTTTCTCACTTTCAACGAACAGTACTACGCTGCTGATCTAACAGTCCAAAGTTCCACAGCTAGAATGGCCAAGCCGCACAGCCTTGATCCGTGAACACTCTTCGTCTTTTTTTCGTTCGGCGAGGGGAGGGTCGAATAGCGGGTTATCCCAGGAGGACAAATCTATGCCCTTTTACTAATCTCTTTCCTAGGAGTACCCGATGAATCGGAAAATCTCATTTTACTACACTGGTGGTGGAAAAATTTATCTGACTTGGAGGCAAATTTTTCCTCCAAGACAGAGGAGAAAACCCCTCTTCACTGCTAATTTCGAACAAAATGAATGTAGAATTTAATACAAATGAAGAGGAAGACGCTTTTCTTAAGTAACGTCTCTTTTCAGGGTTGAATTTTGAATTATTAATGAATTGTAGTGCTGTAATTTGGAATAGGCCTGAAATGTAATTCTAGACCAGGTCATACTACTATTACTAAGTGAGCCCCTGCACGCTGCTCATTCAAAACAGCGCGTCAGAGTAGGGAGTGGATAGCTGGAATACTGATGAACCAGTGTGCTACGTAGCAGCAGTATCGGACAATGTATGAACCAGAGGAATGGCATGCTAAAGAAAACAGTTTTTTAACTCCCCAGCTCTTTCCCGCCAATATTGAGTCAGGCTGTTATACTCGGTACGCAACAGTAATCCCATCTATCAGAGTTGAGGGCACGATAAGAGGCAAAGAACATCACTACAAACAATGGTCAATGTAATGTTATTGTTGATCAATGTTATGCGCCTTCCATATTGTAGGCCTTCGCATTTAGTTTTCTTCCGCCTCTGAAATACTACTCTTATCATAGTCAGTACGGTAAAACTGAATAAAACATAAATGATCAGAAATTGTATTCTCTATAACTTTTGTTATGTAGTACTTTTCTGTAGGAGCAATAACGAAGGTATTTAAAAATTAAATTTTAGGCGCCTACCCCTAAACTACCATTTCACCCAGGTTCAGTAAAAGTGTTTATAGCTTAGACTACAGTTCTTTCTTCCCCGACTCTGTATACCGATTTTCATTAATTTCTGTTCACCCATTTTCTCGTGGCTCGGCGTTGGTGTGGACTTAGCAACAAAAATCGAAATTCATGAATATCAGTGTTATCATAGCCGGTACGGTAAAATTGTATAAGACATAAATGATCGGAAATTTAATTCTATGTAACTTCAGTTATGTAGTATTTATCGACAGGACCACTTAAAATATAAATATTTGAGAACTGAATGTTAGGCCTTCCCCTAAACTACCATTTCACTCAGCGTGAACAAAATGATTTATAGCCTAGATTGTAGTGGCTCATCCCCCGACTTTACATACCGATTTTCATTAAATTCTCTTCAGCCGTTTTCAAGTGATGCGTGTACATACATACAGACAGACAGACAGACAGACAGAAATTACGGAAAAGGAAAAAAAATGCGTTTCCTTGTTACTGTGGACATGAACGATACATAAATACCATTTTTTCAAATTCTGAGCAATGTACAGACAAAACTCTTATTTTATATATATAGATATCTATAACATCATCAGCATCATTATCGTCACCGTCGTCGCAATATCAATATATCATTCTATATTGCTATTGGTTTTACGTCGCACCAACTCAGAGGGGTCTTATGGCGGCGATGTAACAGAAAAGGCAAGAAAGTGGCCGGGGCCTTAATTAAGGCACAGCCGCAGCATTTGCCTGGTGTGAAATTGGGAAACTACGGAAAACCATTTTCAGGGCTGCCGACAGTGGGGTTCGAACCCACTATCTCCCGAATACTCGATACTGGCAGCACTTAAGTGACTGCAGCTATCGAGCTCGGTATTCTAAACTGCACCCACTCCAGTTGTGCCAAATACTCACAAGGACCGTGATGTTCCCATGCATGTACATAATGTTACTCCGCAGTGGTCTCTTGCTCTGCTTAGCGATATAACTGAAGTAGGTATCTAGCGGCCACGGACTAAAGGAAATGCAGGGTGGTCGAAAACAAAGTGAACTGGGTTAGATGGTTGGTGTAGCTAAATCTGAACGTGGCTTAAGGCTGATTTGAGAGCACCAATGGAAGGAAAAAGGAAAAGAAGAAAGAAAAAATCGCCCTGGGAGGGATTGAAACACGGACCTCCAAGCTGACAGGATCACGCCATTGCAAGTGCGCTACGGTGACACCGGCTAAAACTCACGGTATGTTTGTATTTGATGCTGATTTCTTGAGATTGACTCTCAAGCCGGTCTTAAGTCACGTACAGATTTATCAACATCACCTCGGAAAGCTAAGACTAACTTCAGTAGCTAGTAAAATAACAACTGTGCGAGATATTGAATACATATTTTAAAATTATTTATCAATATGACCAACCCTCTAAAGCTCATATACCTGCTTCACCGACCAATCTGTATTGCGTGGCGTACCTCCACGGCGTTCAGCCTAAATTGATCATCCTACGGAGTTTCATTGCAGTCGGTCTTGCCCAATATAAACAGTTCCCTTGTCAATATTAATTCCATGGGCATGTTTGACCAATTAGAAGTGAAGAACACCTATGAAATTCTTTCTAATTGAGCACCTCCTTTTGACTTAAACGACTTTGACAGACTTCTGGTGTAGGTTCTTTTCCCTTACGCCTTCGAAAATATTTCATTTACGCTGCTTGTACCCATTGTTCGAGATGTGAATTTGGAGGAGAATGGAAGAAACAGAATGGATAGATTAAGCAAAGAACAGTACAGTACTGAAAAAATCAAGGAACAAAGAACTCTCCTAAACCTGATTAAAAAGAGGAAAGCGAATTGAATGACATATATTGAGAGAAAAACGACTTCTAACAACAGTTCTTGAAGGTTCAATGGAAGGGGAAAAGAAACTAGGAAGGAAATAATAACAATGTTGAACAAAAGGAAAAGGAGAAGTTACCAAACTACCAAAGAGTTGGCCTGCGATAGGAGCAGATGGAGACAGTTACGGTGACAGAAATCTGCCAATAGGCAGAATACCTGTTGATGATCATGATCATGATGATGACCTAATGATCACTCATTTCCGTTATTGGACATATATCAGTCCTGAAATCATTATAGTTAATATACTTTATCCGATAGAGTATGATTGCCTAGTTGTAGTTCCTCTCAAAACCATAATCACCACCACGACCACCTGTACCTTATGCGTTTTGCTTTAACCTTATTTTGAACTACATTAGTTCCATAGGTGGTACAAACTCTGCCATAGCAAACACCCGTTATATCCTCCATTTTCTCTATTTCCGGTTCCCCTACAGCTACTGTATGATAACTATGAATACGAGGACTGTAAATAAAGTAGTCCAGACACTCGCAGGAGATAGGACATGCGCAAACAGGATATGGGAGCGCACAAGTAGCGCTATTGATGTGTAGTGTGCTTTTGGCTGGCATCCAGTTGGGAGTGTTTTTGCTGTGTGGCGTTGAAGTAAAGGGCGTCGATTTCATCGCTCTAAAGCGTGTTTTCCAAAAGTGATCAGCGTTCGTGGATTAAAATCAAGGTTCCCGTGGCAAAAATGCATCAGAATGTTATCGAGGATTACGTGAAGCCTTTAGCGAGAATGCATTACCGTATAGAATGGTTGCTGGTAGGAATGAAACTGCGGATTTGCACCGCACAGGTCAGCCGTCCATTCCTCAAGATCAGATTGACATTGTGAGTGGTCTCGTTTCCGTAGACCATCGATGGACTGTCCGGGAATTATCCGTAGAAACATCTGTACTCCACGCATTAGGACGCTCCGTCATCAACAGAGAACGCGTTGCCAACGGTCCTCAACGGCTTCCCGACATTTGACAAAAGGTAATAGATTTTGCGAGTAACTACATTGAAGGAATGTAATACAATTGTACTTGTTAGTTCATTACACCTTCCATTCTAAAAATATTGACACTGCTATATTCACAGCCCTCGTATGTGCTTTGAAAATCCGAGTAACTTTCAACCTGATGCCTCAAGCGACATACAATATTAATTGCCCATCATCGAGAGCAGATTAAGAATTATTTTTTCCCTAATTCCAGAGACATAACATAGAAATGGGAAGTAAATAAGAGAGCAACAAGCTCCTTTGAGTAATAAATATTGCTTTCGCACGGCGGAATATTACGTAATCCATCAGCGCGAAAAATTTTCTTCAACAAGGTGTAGAACAGTCGAATAACCCTACTTTCAACTTCGTGTGACGGTCCAGTGAATTCACGTCGAGACTCCAGAGCCCAAATTTTTGATGGATGGTAAACTTGCTGTCAAGCTCATTCTAAACACGTCTGAGACCTCTGGTATTACTCCATTTTTCACTTCAGGTGTAGCGATTGCGTTGTATCAACAACTTTAATCCATTTCCGTTATATGTAACGTAATGGACATCGTACAGAGATCGAATTTATGATGTATTAATACCAGTTAAAGTATCTCGAGTGAAATGGTCGCCAGTTTTACTAGATCTTTTGTGTTTCAGTTGAACCCTATATTTGAACCACCAGAACATGCTCAGGGAAAATACTGAGGGAAATAAGAATATTAGACTGAGCGATATGGCTGCACGATCCGTGTAGCTGTAAGATTATATTCGGGAGATAGTGAGTTCGAAAGTCACCTGCGACAGTCATGAGTATGGTTTTCCGTGGTTTACTAAATTCATACTAGAGAAATGTTGTTGGGACTGTTTCTTAATTAAGGCCACAGCGGTTTTCTTCCCATTCCTAGCCCGTTCCTACCCCATCGTCACCATAAAATTTGTCTGTGTCGGTCCGACATAAAACTATTATTATTATTATTTATTGTTTCAGGGCGAAGAGCACGTCTTCTGGTAGCCTCTGCCTGGCTTCTAAGTATACTTTTCTCCGTCCCCATAATCGTTTTCTACGAGGAGACGACCATACAAGGTAAATAAACGTAATAGTTTCTATGTTAAAACTCTGGCGTCCAATACTTCAATTCGTCCAAGTGCTCCAGTTTATACATGAAACAAGGATTCTTGTACCATAAGTGTGGACAGTAAAATTAGAAATTGAATGCCTTCGTTTATCTATTTTAAATTTTTCCTTGTGTATATTCTAGAATTTTTTTAAAATTCTTTTATGTATCTACTTGTAATAATTTGTTCTGGTTGTAAATTAATTTACAATGGATTTAGTGAGTTCCGTGGTGTAGGAGTAGCGTGTTTGCTTCTGTATCGATGGCCTTGGATTTTAATTCCGAACTGAGGACTCGAATGCGGATCACTCAACATCGAGTCAACGGGAAGCAGCGGACTTAGTTCCGAAAGCTAAGCAATACAACTCAGGATGTCGTCGCACTGACCACGTGACACTCCAATACCTGCAGACTGTCTGGCTGGGCAGCAATTATCTTGGGATGTTGCGCCAAGGGTTTATTTCGTTCTCTATGTGATTTATGTTTCCATTTAATTCTCTTGGTATGATATTATAAGCAGACCGTGACACTGGGATATCTCCAACTGCAAAGTATTTAATAATAATAATAATAATAATAATAATAATAATAATAATAATAATAATAATAATAATAATAATAATAATAATAATGTTCATATTAATATTTTATGACTGGATGCCCTTCCTGACGGCAATCCTATGTGAAGGGATGTAATCGCTATTGAATGTTTCTGCAGTAGTTAGTAGCTTTTTGTGTGTAGATAAATATGTATATTGAGATGCACACAAATACCCAGCTGTGAGCTCGCATCCGGGAGGTAGTAGGTTCGAACCCCATTGTCGGCAGCCCTGAAGATGGTTTTCCGTGGTTTCCCATTTTCATGCCAGGCAAAAGCTGGGGCTGTACCTTAATTAAGGCCACGGCCGCTTCCTTCTCACTCCTAGGCCTTTCCTGTCCCATCGTCGCCATAAGACCCATCTGTGTCGGTGCGACGTAAAGCCAATAGAAAAAACGCCCAGTCACCGAGCCGTAGGAATTAACGATACATAGTTAAAATCCGCGACCGAGTCGGGAATCGAACCCAAGACGCTCTGAATCGAAGGCCACTACGTTGACCATTTAGTCAAGAAGCCGGAGAATAATAATAATAATAATAATGAAAACCTACAACCTGTTTTCCAGTCATTGATCGGGTCAGGGATGTAATGAACGAAGCATATATAGGCTGTTAGTACGATGGGGTCGCCACTCCCAAAGTGATATATTAATGACTGATAGATGCTATGAAATGAGAATGGAGAGTGTTGCTGGAAGGAATCATGACAGGGAAAACCGGAGTACCCGGAGAAAAACCTGTCCCGCCTCCGCTTTGTCCAGCACAAATCTCACATGGAGTGACTGGGATTTGAACCACGGTATCCAGCGGTGAGAGGCCGACGCGCTGCCGTCTGAGCCACGGAGGCTTCTAATAATAATAATAATAATTAAATAATAATAATAATAATAATAATAATAATAATAATAATAATAATAATAATAATAATAATAATAATATGACGAAAATTGCGTTTTATTATGTATTAGCATTTTTTATCTAAAACTCGTTATTCACGTGGGGCTCTCTTCTCAATTTGTAAATAAGTTCATCGTTCATAAATACACGATGAATTTCTTACACTACTTGCTGTTTATGACATTGTTTTGCGTGAACAAATTCTGAAGGAATCAAATTAGGTCCTATCGAAATCCACTATGCTGATTTTTACAATTTCGCCTGCTAGATGCATTCTATCTTCATTTGAGCTGTTCATCTCACATGCGGTATTCTTCAGCAAGACCTCATTTCCAAAACAACTTTCCTTTAACCTTCATCAGGCATTATCTATGTTTCACTTTCATTCGGTTTCACACCTCATTAGAATACTTACGAAAGGAATATTCCGATATGTGTATCGTGTCGGGGAATAGAGTTATCTTTTTCTTAAACAGACCTCAATGGCGCAGCCTAAATAGTCGTGCTTCTTCAGTTATCAATATAACAGGTTCAATTTGGACTGAGGTCGATGGCCTTTAGGGGCATTTATAGCAAACGTGACAATTGCGTGTCGTCGACTGCAGCACCGGATTCAGACACAGTGATATTTACTTGTAAGAATTATAACAATTGTACGTGAATGAGTTGTGGTTAGCTCTGCGATTTAACTGCCGATTTTACTCCTAGATGACAAAGGTTAGAATTCCAAAGCATCCGCGGTTGAACATTCACCTTAAGCGGAATGCAACAGCTTGTTTGGAAACAATTATATCCCTCGGTTAACACGCCGCATGTATGGACGGAAGACCAGATGGTTTTATTTATGTATGTATTTATTTATTTATCTATTTATTTATTTATTCTTCTTCTTTATCTGTTTACCCACCAGTGTCGGTTTTTCCCTCGGACTCAGCGAGGGATCCCACATCTACCGCCTCAAGGGCAGTGTCCTGGAGCTTCAGACTCTGGGTTGGGGTATACAATTGGGGAGGATAACCAGTACCTCGCCCAGGTGGCCTCACCTGCTATGCTGAACTGGGGCCTTGCGGGGGGGATGGGAAGATTGGGAGGGATAGACAAGGAAGGGGAAAGGAAACCATCCCGACATTTGCCTGGAGGAGAGGTGGGAACCACGGAAAACCACTTCCAGGATGGCTGAGATGGGAATAGAACCCACCTGTACTCAGTTGACCTCCTGTCACTGGACCTCCTGCGGCTGGGTTGATCCCGTTCCAGCCCTCGTACCACTTTTCGAATTTCGTGGCAGAGCCAGGAATCAAACCCAGGCCTCCCGGCGTGGCAGCTAATCACACTAACCATTACACCACAGAGGCGGACTATTAATTTATTTATTTATTTATTTATTTATTTATTTATTTACGTCACACCGACTCAGATAGGTCTCGTGGTAAAGATAAGGTAGGACAGGCCTAGATATGGAAAGAAGCGGAAAACCATCTTCAGCGTTGCCGACAGTTTGATTGAACCCACATCAATACTGAATGCAAGCTCACAGCTGCATAATCCGAACTGTGCAGTCAACTCGCTAGGGGGTAAATTAACTCACCCCCCCCCCTCCATCTGACGTCGTCGTGTACAGCAAGCAAAAATATGACATTAAAACAGATTTACGTTCCTAAAAACCATGAAATAACAGTATGTTTACTATCATGGAAGTGGGAAATGTTTCTTATCATGAAAATAATCGTATGGTTCCAACTACCCTGTACAGATATTTTTATTCGACGCTATTTAGGCTGCCTCTGCGTTAATTTCGACGTTTTGTTTTACTCTACCAGATAAAAGAGTAACCGGAATTTTGGTTGGACGATTTAAGGCTGATTTTTAATTAATATTGTCGGATAAACACCAGATGTAGGCCTATCACCAGATATATTTTACATGCCGATATCGTGGAGTATCGAATGGATTTTTCTCCGCCTTTCAACATTTACCTTTGCGGGATTCAAACCCGCGATCTTGAGATCCGGAGGTTGACACACTTCCCACGGCACGGGTTCGATTCCTGGTAATTCCAGAGATTTAAGGATGGCAGGAGAGTTGGTAAGTGGTAAGGGGGAGGTACACCTTTACTGGTCAAAAAATATTGTTACGGAGTTTTCCGTGGTAGTTAGAGGTGAAAGAAGGTGCGGGCTTGAACGGGTCTCAAACTACGAAATTAAAGTTAATGTAAAATTTAACAAGGTTATACTTTCCTTTCAAAATTAAGAAATAACAAGCATGGCAGGTACAGAGTAGCAAGGCAACAAAAGTATAGGTACAATATTTACCGGATTTGGGCTTCGCGCCCCAACTTCACAATTCTTGGGCAATCAGCCCAACCTTACTCCAAAATAAGTTTTAACAGAGGGGCAGAAAACCCCATTCATGCTCAGGAGCACTTGCTCCGAATTACACAGTAAAGCCTCCTCGAGGCGTACAACACTCAATTTTCGAGAAAGAGCCACTCGCTCTCAACATTAAGCCTATTAAAGGCCACACCAAACTCCACCTTCAAGTTGTCCTCTAAGGACATAGATACAGGGGTAAAATACCCAACCTACTGAGGCCTATTAAGTAAGAAAAAGGTTAATTACATGACCTCAAAAATAACCACCTGAGAGGAGGCGATCTGCGCTCCTAATACATTTTGTTTAAAACCTAATCTGGCTCTAGGCCGCTAATGCAAGGGCTAATCCCATACTACAGAGGTGACTTTAGAAAAGAACAATTTACCTTACATTAAGGAAGAATCGGTGGTGAGAAATAAGTTCACCTCAAAGCAATATGAGTGGGAGCTCGAGAGGGTTAAGCACTCTCTATCCCAATATGTAGCTTTAAAAGAGAATAGGTGCTAAGAGTAGTTACATTTTAGGAAAAGGTTACATGGTGGAAACGCTTCGGACCCGCCCCGAGAGTTAAACTGCTGAGCTAGCAAGAAAAGAAGTTATTAACTGGCCATTACCTGGTTGTTGAACAGCTGCCCGAAGAAAGAGGCGCTTCCCGCCCCCTGCTATGTACTTTACACACTGAAAGATGGTACAGAAGTGGCGCAGAGACCCTAAAATCAGCAGTTTATATACTCTCGCAGAAAGTTCGAGGCGTTTCAGGAAGAAAAACACCCGCCCATAATCATTTATTGGCTAGGGTACAGCAACATATCCCCTTTGGAGAAGATACACCTGATTGGTTAGAAATTAATTTTAAAAATTCGGGATTGGCTAAATACAAAACAAGGGGAAAGAAAGGGGTATACAGCCAACTTAAACAATAACAGAAAGAAATTTAATAAGAAACAAACTTTTGAAATAAAAATTTCTCCAAAAAACAGTTCTTTCACTTCGCACTAGGGTGCACTATTGTTGATCTAGTAGTATCCTCTAGAAGAGAATGTTCACACTTCTTACTACAAGCAAAACAAAAATACGTCGAAAACAACACAGTTCAGAAACGTCAAAATTTCCAAGTAGTGACATCTTCAGGGTAACTTGAAAATTAACACATAAGACAAAGTTCAGACTTATTCCAGTAGGGGAGTTTCAACTGGCGCAAGGTTTGAATTAGCGGCGTGGAGGTGTACCGCCCGGTACAAATATCATTTTTCAATTTATTTTTTTAGAATAAACTTTTCTCGTTAATATGTTGAAGGAAGTTTGTAAATATCTCTAACGGTATTCAAGATATGTCCCATAATCTGTACACATGTTAAGTAGCCTTTTCCTCCCATTGGTAAGTTTAAACATCATTCTCCGAAACTTTAATTTTTACCTCTTTTTCCTTCATAACTCAAACATTTTTTGAGTTATCTTGATGACATTTTTTATGCATATGTAGTTTTTGCTTCTTAACAATCTGAACTAGAACCATTGCTGTAACTTTTGCTTTTGGTAATTTTTGGGGAGAAAATACTTCAAGAAAATGCTGAAAATTAAACTACTCCTATAAAAAGGGAGAAAAAATATTGTTTCAAAGGATTGCCAAACGATCTTAGTTCACATTGTTAACACAAGCATTGTAAACATTCTAAAACAATAATATTCCAGGAATATGAAAATTTGTAGAAAGTATCAAGGAAAAGCATAATAAATGTATAAATTAGTCCAAAATTTTGAAAATTAATTTTTATTAACATGGGGCAGTTAATTACAAATGTTCAAACGGAATACTAAAGGAGAAGAACAGTACTATGAGTGTGTGAAATTTCATTTCAACAGAACATAGTGTTACTGAGAAATAAAAGGTAAAATATTGTAGTTTTTTATACTTGTAAAGGTGTACCTTCCCCCTAAATAGCTAATACATCTCGCCTCCACTAGGGGTGTGCATGAAAAGAGCTGCACCACCCCGGAGTGAGGACACAAGTTATCTCTTTATGAGTCTAATTATCTCTATGTTTCCAGTTCGTACTTTTCCTTACAATAGGGAGCTTACACTGTCAGAATTCTAACACTTATATTGCTACTACGCCTCATGTCCCTAAAAGAAACAAATAAATTGTATGTCCAACCCTTGTCCCGGTTCTCTGAGGGGTCGGGTATAAAGTGAGATGAATTTTCGTAACGAGTTTTTACGACTGGATGCCCTTCCTGACGTCAAACTCATCAGATGAGTTAATGAAATGAAATAAATGACGTGATATATGATAGTAGGAAGGGAGAGAGTGAAGCTCCGTGCCAGCACATATCCTACTCCTGTCGAATAGCACCAAGCTGAAGGATTTTCGTCTCCACCTTACCATCAACACCATCATATGCCCTCACTTCATATGAGCATTGCCGAGAGGTTTGGTATTTAATCCAGGCGTTTGGCACGCAATCTAGTGATTAGGAATTGTACACGCATGCACAGAAATGGTGTCCCGATATAAACAAAGCATGGCATCCCCCCACCTCTCGTTTAACGAATTTCTGCAGGTAGACAGCCCGCTACAAGTTTGTTGTGACTGGAATGGGAACAGTGGTGGATACACACACTATGCCTTCAGCACTACCCGTTCACTTCCTGCCACTCCTTTTTGGTACTGGAGTGGCCTTCAACACTTCCCCTTCACTCCTTCCCCTCCTTTTCAATGGATTGGGGCAGTGTTGTTTATGTCAGGATACCATTGCTGTGCATGCGTGAACACCACCACCTCTCCTACCCTGCCGGCCTACATTCTGATTGTGAAACTGTTTTCGAACCGGCTAACCACGGTGTCAGACTATATAGACTTCACGGCTTAACGATCATGGCCACCAAGCAGGTTAATATAAACAAATTGATAACAAAGTTAATTAATACAACTCGTCTGCAAATGTTAGGTATATGGGGAGTATGTACGACATGTAATGACTCCCATGTATACCTGCATAAATCGTACAGAAGAGAATTCTAGCTTAAATGCTAACGAATCTCACAAGAGGCTGTGCGTAAAAGGTTGTATTACTGGCAAGGAGCGTAGTAATTTGAAGAAGATATCCACTTGGCACTTCGTTTAACGCTCCGCAGATTGCTTCTGCTATTGCGAGACCTACTTCACACAGTCGATTGGAGTTCGAACACGAATTAAAGAATATCGATAGCACTCGACAGCTTCTCAGCAGCACAATTACCCTCGGGGAAGTCCAGGCTTAAAGCTTTCCACGGCTGGCTGCTTTGATATATCTTTTTTAAAGAGGCACAATATAGCCTAGCACCACAACGTATAATCCGAAGAAATGGCAATGCGCAGGTGCAAGCTCCAGATAAGAAAAGACAGCCTATTGGATTCTACCCTCGAATCAGAACATTACTTTAACTTACGCACTATCGCCTTACATCAGAGTTTAAATTGCCACTAAAGATAAGCTGCTGGAGAATTTTAAACAAGATAATTGCTAACATTCAATTAATATGGAAATTATATTTCCGGAATTTGAATTTTCAAATAAGCTGGATCAATACGGCATTCTATTAGCCGGGCTGAGTAGCCCAGCCGGTAAAGTGTGGGCCTTCTGAATCAAGTTAGTGGGTTCAAACGCAGCTTAGTCCACGGTATTTGAAAATGCTGAAATACGCCATCCTCGTATTAGTATTTCTCCCAACAATTAAAAGAACTCGTGTGGGACAAAATTATGACAGTTCGGCGTCTATAGAAACCATAAAAGTACACTAAATAGTGGGGCATAAAACCAATAACATTATACCCATCATCATCTATTTCCCATTTAAGAAAATAATATGCAGTGGGTTAAGGACTTAGTAATCGGGACACAGTTTCTGTCCACTACACACTTCATAAAATGGAGTTGCGTAATAATAATAATAATAATAGAATGACCATACGAAATCCTGAAAGAATTTGGCCCAGATAATAAAACAAGAACAATTATCCAACAGACTCTTACTAACACCACCTCCAAAGTGAAATTCATGGAAGAGATTTCGGATGCCTTTGGAATCAGGACGGGAGTCGAGCAAGGAGATGGTCTCTCACCTTTACTTTTCAACTGCGTACTTGAGAAAGCCATCCGTGAGTGGAAGAATAGAATGAACAACAAAGGTGTTGAAAAGGGGGCCAGATTTGGCTACAGAAATATGAATCTGAACGTTGATTCCTTGGCCTTTGCAGATGACCTTGCAGTATTTTCTGATTTACTAGACATAGCCGCAGAACAAATCAACGAGCTGATGACACAAGCGGCAAAGGCGGAACTCCAGATCTCCTTCTAGAAAACAGAATTTCTAACAAATATTAAGTCAGCACCGAGAGTGCTAGAGGTAGGAGAAGCGAAAATCAAACGAATTGAAATACTTTGGAGAGTGGGTAGATTCCAGTACTTCTGTGAAAGAAGCCTTTGCATCACGGATCAGGAAAATGGAAACGACATATCAACTAACCAAAAATGTCTATAGGAAGAAACATACATCCATTAACGCCAATGCACAGTAATACGACCGGAGGCTTTATATGCTGCAGAATGCCTTACTCTGAACAGGAAAGGTCTGATTGAGTAATTAGAAATAAAAGAAAGGCAGATCTTAAGGAAAATCCTAGGGCCAATCAAAGACAATGGTGAATTTAGAAGGTGACATATTCATGAACTCTACACTCATGCAGAAGTGATCACAAACACATTTCGCAGGAGAAGAATTGTTTTCTATAGCCACATTGCCGGTATGAGTTCTGCAAGGCTGAGCAATACCGCAGGATCTTTAATTACTTCCTGAACAAAAAGAAAAAAAAACAGACGTGGTTCACCGAGGTAGAGAAAAAATTGCAAGAAATGGGGAAAACAAAGAAGGATATCCAGAAACGTATTCCGTTCAAGAGGAAACTCCAAGAGCATCGTGGTTCCCAAGAAAAGCCGAAACTAAAAACTGGCAAAACGTGGACTGATTTGAGGAAGGAACAGCATAGGATTCGAATGCGGGAATTCTGGGCGAAATTTAAAGCCCAAGCACAAGGGAGAGGAAAAGGACAGCTGAAATAACGTGGTCCGTAGATGGCCAAAACGACAGCAAGAAGCAAGAAGAAGAAGAATGTCTATACGCGAATGGATGCTTAATATTGAATTATAGACTAGATAATTTTGAAATATTAGAAAGTAGAATCATTAGAAAAATCTTAGATCCAATGAAAAGTACAAAATTTTGGAAATTTAGAAGTAGGCCTAATAAGAAAATTTATTAGAGCATAGAAAACGCAGCGGAGACAATAAAAAAGGATATTGTTATTTTTGGGCATACCTTTAGGATGGATGAAAACATATTCCAAAAAATTATATTCAAATACTTTTTAGAGGAAAGCCAACAAAAGCCTGGATTCAAGAGGTAAAGAAATATTTGAAACGAAATGCAAAGGAAGAAGTCAAGGAAAGATGTATAGAAATGAAGTGTTAAATATAGAAAGATTCCAAAGTAAAACCGAGAAGAAAACTGGTGCAAAGTGGTCTCAGATGATAAAGAAGAAACACAACGAAATGATGTAAAAGTACTGGAAGGTAAGGAAGAGGAAATATCAAAGGCTGGTCCTTAGCAGGCCATGACGGGAAGATAAGATAATAATAATAATAATAATAATAATAATAATAATAATAATAATAATAATAATAATAATAATAATAATAATAATAATAATAATCTTTCAGAACGATATTAAAACAGATGGGATTCCAGGACAAAAGCCACGAAATAAGACAGGCGCTAGCATTTTCCTGGTGTGAAAATACGAAACGACGAACAATCATCTTCTGGGCTACCGACAGTGGGATTCGAACTCACAATCTCATAGCTTCGTGACCCTAACAGCGTAGCCAAC
This sequence comes from Anabrus simplex, assembly GCF_040414725.1. Lineage (NCBI taxonomy): Eukaryota > Metazoa > Arthropoda > Insecta > Orthoptera > Tettigoniidae > Anabrus > Anabrus simplex. The sequence continues at coordinate 616,652,072 of NC_090265.1, read as the reverse complement.
TCATATTTATGTTTACATCATTGTATTTGGAAGTTAGGTGCCTCATATTTGGAGTTTCCCTGAACATTCCTATTCCCGTTTCAGAAAAATATTGATACATACTGTGGTTCAAATACCAGATAATTTCGTGTGGCTATTGCTAGCCTGTTGCAGCCCTTGTGAGGCAGACACTCCGGCGAGGGTGGACGGCATCTACCATGTATAGGAACCTGCGTGTTATTGCTTTAGAGGAGAGTATTGAGTGTGGTTTATGAACTGCAGGAATGTTGAGAACAGAACAAACGCCCAGTCCCCAAGTGAATAGAATTAACCATTTAAGATTAAAATGGACGACTCGGCTGGGAATCGAACCGGGGGTCCGCTGAACCACAGGTAACTACGCTGACCGTTCAGCCAAGAATCCGGACACCTAATTCAATTATAACCCTAAGCCCCAGAATAAAACAAATGCACAGTAGTTATACGAGAACATGGCATGGGGACCCAAGGGTTTGATAAAAAAAATTATGTTCCTTGAAACCATCATCACATCACATCACTTCACACCACCCACCACCAATCTTTGTTTATATAATTCCCTAATTGGAATAGACGTCATCAAGTTTGTTAACCCCCTGTGGGGGGGGGGACGCAGGCGAAGAGTAAACCCACAGTATCCCCTGCCTGTCGTAAGAGGTGACTAAAAGGGGCGGCCACGGGATGCTGATTTTTGAACCATGAGATTACCTCTGATTAGTAGTACCATCACGCGAGGAACACCATGAGTCGACTTTTCCTGCGATTAGTACCACTATGTGAGGAATACCATGGGTCTGTGGGTGGATCACTATGGGCTTACGGTATCCCTGTATAGTATCCGCCACTATGACGGAGGCTCCCCTCTGTCCAGGTTCGGTTTTAACACTACAAGAAGAAGAAAGAAGAGATTATCCTCACTTGCGGTGTTCCAGCATCTGGTGATAGACATCATGTGTCTGCGTTTCATGAAACACCACGGGTCTGGACATTGCCTGTGATCAGTACCACAGTATGAGCGATGCCGTGGGTCTGCGTTGCCTGTGATTTGTACCCACTAAGTGAAGAACACCACGGGATAATACAGATCCCTGTGATTAGTACCTCTATGTGAGGAACACCAATGGTTTACGTTCCCTGTGCGTAATACATTACCTGTGAGTAGTACCACAATGTAAGGCAGGGCCTCTCAAACGCCCAAAATCTCACGCGTGCAGATAGAGGCGCAAGAGCTCCGTGCACTGTGCATCGCTGCCGCTCGGCATGGCTCGGATCAACGCTTCGTCTCTGGGCTACTCGGCTAAGCTCGGCTCAACTCGCCTCTGCTCGGCTCAAGTCAGCCTGGACTTGGAGCGCTACGGCGCAAGTGGGGCAGAGGGAGACAGGCGGAGCGAGCGAGACAGGCGTGGGGAAAGAGAGAGTAAGCGCTATTGCTCCAAATCGAGGAGTGGGGGGGTTTGCACTTTAGTCAAGCAAGCCAAGTCGTCTCTTGCACCGTGCACACTGCATGCACCACGCGCATGCACCCTGAGAGGCCCTGATGTAAGGGAACACCGTGAGCCTACGTTACTTGTGATTAGTACCACTACATGAGAAATACCATGGTTCTACTTTACTAGCGATAAGTACCATTATGAGGGGCCGTTGACCTGGATTTGAGCCACTTTAGACAACAAACATCATCGAGTAAGAGCCTCTTGGTCAATATATGCCATTGTTATAAGTTAGTTTCTGAGAAGGTGGGGTTTTTCTGGTCGGATCCGCTGATTGTTGATTGTTTTACCTTCATAATCAATGTTCATCGTCATCTTTTTGAATTCCAGTCAGTGGATTGATTTTGGAATTATGTTTAACTTTTAATACTGATTACTTTACGTTCGTATTCATCCATTCAATCTTCATAATCAAGTTTTAAATTCTGGTCAGTGGATGTATTGGATTTTTTGTTATTGTTATTATTTTGCTTTACGTCGCACCGACACAGATAGGTCTTATGGCGACGATGGAACAGGAAAGGCCTAAGAATGGGAAGGAAGCGGCCATGGCCTTAATTAAGGTTCAGTCCCAGCATTTACCTGGTGTGAAAATGAGAAACCACGGAAAACCATCTTCAGGGCTGCCGACAGTGGCATTCGAGCCCACTATTACCCGGACACGAGTTCACACCTGCGCGCCCCTAACCGCACGGCCAACTCGCCCGGTTTTAGAATTTGGAATTGTAATTTCGTTTCGTCTCATTTCGTACCATTAAGGGTCAATGACCGAGATGTTGTCCGGCTCCATGGCTAAATGATTAGCGTGCTGGCCTTTGGACACAGGGCTCCCGGGTTTGATTCCCGGCAGGGTCGGGAATTTTAACCATACTTGTTTAATTCCACTTGCACGGGGGCTGGGTGTACGTGTCGTCTTCATCATCATTTCATCCTCATCTCGACGACAGTTCGCCTACGGACGTCAAATAAAAAACCTGCATCTGGCGAGCCGAATTTTTCCTCGGACACTCCCGGCACGGAAAGCCATACGCCATTTCATATTTACCTAGATATTAGGCCTCTTTAAACTACAAGCATTGTCATCGAAGTTTGTTTAGAGAAATGCTATCAGAGTGTAGAGGATGAGGAAGTTGAAAGGCACTTTTAAACTCAAACTCGCTCTGAAGGAAATATTTTCACAAACAGGGTATGTAAATTGATTTTTAGAATATAACGATGCATTTACCCACTCCCGATCTCGCATCCAGCTATTGTATAAAAGAGTGTTTGAGAGCTGGAAAGGTTTCGCATTAGCACCGCTCTCTGCGTTGAAAAGTGTAGACGATTCGAATGTGGGATATTTTTATCGTCGCTACGGAAACAATATCGCTTATCTGACAATGCTCTTCATATCAGTTATTTTCTTAAAGATTGTTCACGCCTCCCAGCCACATACGGAAATGCAGTCCATCAAAACAATTTTCGTTGTGTACGTTTTCTACGTGTAAAGGAAAATGAACCTTGTATATATGTTGAGTGCTCCTCCCGGAGGCTGGTTTGGACCTCAACAGCTCCGCCATCAGCTGTCATAGGTGGCCCAGATGTCACTGAGGAGGCGTACTAGGGAAATGAGGAGTGAGGTGGTTTCCCATTGCTTTCTTCCTTGAGCCAGAAGTACCAAGCCGACTGAAATGCCCGTATCAGCCAGCCCTATGAGCAACATTTCCATACCATTCAAAACAGGGACTGGCTGCATAAGGAATGACATTCATACCTCGGTCACTATCATGTTGTCAAAGCCAAGGATGAGATTGAGAGAGGTGAATGAAAGTAACAAATTTGTTCTAGCCTACACTAGACGTATTTATGCACTCCTATAGTATGATGTATTTAAATTTCCTTTTTCTTTACACGTAAACATTGGAAAATTTTCTGATGGACTGCATAAAATTATGCTACTGGAAGGCATGACAAGTCATGGGGAAAATAATGGGCAGGAAGACTATTGGCAGGCAGCCTACGTGGTATTGTTTCCGCAGCGAAGAAATTCAAGTATCCATCCTTCAATCGGTGAGCTTGGAAGAACAGTGTTTCTGAAATGGGTAGGTTCATGTAATTGTGGAGGTTTGAACAAATTGAGGCATCTGAGTCAACGGTGAAACTGCGCCTACCTTACGAGTGACGAAGAGTGGGAATGTTCTCATTAAACTGAATAGAAAACAATCCTTCGCGAAATAGTAATTAGGAGGAGAAGAAGAAATATAAGAAGAAGAAACATTCTACGCCCAAATGCACAACACGGCGAGGGGAGACCCAAATCTAACAAATAATTGTATCAAAGAACAGAAGGAGCGGTTGAACTGATGAGAAAGAGAAGGTTACGGTTCTATGGATGGGGATGGACAATAATAGGCTAACGAAGAGAATCTTTGAATTCTTCAGGAAGAGGAAGACAGCTGAAATGGTTTCGAGAAGTGAGGTTGGACTTGACGAAGATGGGGGTACCGGAAGGTTATATTATGGACAGAAATCAATTTAGACAGCTCTTCAGAAAGTTCCGTGGTTTCCAGGTGACTGGGAAAAAGCTAGTGAGAAATGGGAGGTCCAATACAGACGAGCAGAAGAAGGAAGTAGGAGAAAGGATGAAAAGGTATTGGCAGAGAGTGAAGGCAGATACCGGGCTAGTTAAGAGCGCACAGCTGTGAGCTTGCATCCGGGAGATAGTGGGTTCGAATTCCACTGTCGGCAGCTCTGAAGATAGTTTTTTGTGGTTTCCCATTTTCACACCAGGCAAATGCTGGGGCTGTAACTTAATTAAGTCCATGGCCGCTTCCTTTCCAATCCTAGGTTTTCCTATCACATTGTCGTCGTCAGACCTATCTGTGTCGATGCGACGTAAAGCCAATTGTAAAACGTGAAGGCAAAGAAGACTAAAAGTACTGCAAAGATTGTCAAACATGCTCCATAGACGGCCGAAATGAAAATTTAATAATAATAATAATAATAATAATAATAATAATAATAATAATGTCGTGTTACTGTTGTTTTGTTCACTGCCAACCACCGTTATTTCTGATATTACTTTTCGTGAAACATTCCGGGTTCTTTTCTTTTTGCATGAGCAGACTCCAGAGAGGCCTTGTGCCGGTCTTTCAAGTTGAAGCCCATGGAAGACCTGTACTTCTATATTTTCCATCTTTTTAAGAAATTTTTAACTTAGGATAGGATAATCTTGCTTTTAAATCAACGTTTTGCTTAAAAGGAGAGACACACGACAGAATTTATAATCGAAAAATGTCAACCGAATCGAATTGTTCTGTTGATGTTATCTCCCATAAGTGAGCTTCTAAAGAAAATTATAATCTAAACAATATTTTAAGTCTACAAAAAATTGTGTATAGAATGTGACACCTGTTTAAATCTTTATATAAATATGTGTTTTGTGAAATAGTCTCTAGGTCTAGACTATGCAAAGTGCGCACAAAGTCCGTATATCCCTACTTATTTATTTATTTATTTATTTATTTATTTATTTATTTATTTATTTATTTATTTATTTATTTATTTATTTATTTATTTATTTATTTACTTATTTGTTTATTTATTTATTTATTTATTTATTTATTTATTTATTTATTTATTTATTTATTTATTTATTTATTTATTTATTTATTTATTTATTTACACTTCAATGCCAATAACATTGTGTTTTGAAACAAAGAAGTTCGTATCCTTTATTATTATAAATTTTCTACGCACATACTTAATACTCCATCCATTCTGTCCATCTGCAAAACACTGTATTATGTAAAGCCCCGCCACTAGTTTAAACCTCTCTATTTTTCTTCCTCTTCCATAGCACCCCAAGTTTCTTCTTTTCCGTTCAATCATTGACCTCTTCACGTGTTTAAGTCTCATTTTGGATCTCATCCTTCGTCTACTATGTTCGATTTTTAGGTCAAACCTTACCCTGGAATTCTATTCACTTTTTTTTTTCATACACCAAAACGTAAACCACGTCCTAGTAAACAAAAAACAGCATTAGTACGAAGCTGCCTGTCAGAGTAAAATGCAACAACGAATTCAACCTGGTACTGCCACGATAGTTGTGTAAGTTTGACAAGAACACAAAAAAAAAAAAAAAAAGTAAACTCGTGTCCTCATCCCGAGGTAGTGCAGCTCTTTTCAGGCACACCCCCATTGGAGGTGAGCTGCATGTACCATTTCAACCACATACCAGCCCTCCTGCCATTCTTAAATTTCTGGCAGTACCGGGAATCGAACCCGGGCCCCCGAGGACGGCAGCTAATAACACTAACCGTTACGCTACGGAGGCGGATGACAAGAACACTGAAACCAGACTATTAATATCAACCCTCAGCTTAGTCTTCTGTGACAGTAATAATAATTGTACTAGAGGTACACCAACACCGTTCATTAAAAGTGAGCACCTTTTAGAAGGCCATCTGTAACGTGTACTACAAACTGTTTAGTGGAAGAAGTTTGAACGTTTATCGTCAGACGTCTCTACTATCGATTTATATGCCCCCTCTGGTGGGAAGATGAACAATTAGTTTTCAAATAAATTTGTAATTTCTAGGTTTTCAGAACTGAAATGTTGTGAATTACTGGCATTTACTAGCATTTCGTCTAAAGTTTCGACCTATAAGGAATTGTGTACATTTATTTAATCAACCAATAGAATTTGTGGCTGTGCACAAGGCTTCGGCTCAGTGAATTCTGGAACCTTCCTCTCCGCTATAAAAGCTGGGAACTTTTGGGCCAGGTTGTCCTTCGATCGCTCCAGTCAAGTGGTTTAGATTGTGTTCGTAGAGGAGGCAGGGGGCCTGTCTTGTCCATCTCCGGGAGGCTCACCAGTTCAAGGTAATGGCAGGCATCTTTCAATCATGTAATAGTCTCAGAAAGCTAACCTGAAGCGAAGGTTTCAAAATCCTTTCTGAATGTAAAATTCAATCTTTCAATGTAAATTTTTAACAAAATCTAAAGATCTTAGTCTAACTGTGGGAATAAAGAGTGTGAACCCTGTTTTATTCCCCTTCAACTTGGTATTGAAGTGACTATGATTTCGTAAACTTTAAAATTCATCTCTTCCTTTATAAATTAAATATTCTCTCCATCCGGTCACCTCCGTAGTATACACTTAGCCTCTGTAACTTCGGGCCATAAGCCCACATAGCGTTTTAATAATTTTCAAGTGAATTTCAAAGGAGTGAAAGTGTTCGCCTCCTGACATTTTGATTTTCGGACAATGACTGTAATCTTTTATTTTTCCACTAAGACCAGGTATTTATTTAGCGTATGATGAATACAATATTATTTACAATATATACAACTACCATCTCAAGCTCGTAACTAAAGTTCCATGTCAAAATTTAATAGCCAGAGAAGAGCTTCGTTTGAGACACAGTTTAAGTCCTCAATAGAGCCTCTGTAACTACGCAAAGGACACTCAAATGCAAGGTGTTCCACTGTCTGTTCCCCTTGTCCGCAGTCACATTGCGGTGATGTCTTCCATCCCCATTTGAAGAGAGTGGCTCCACATCTACCTTGGCCGGTCCTAATTCGATTTAGCATCCTCCACTGCCGTCTGGGAAGAGAAAAACCATCTGGGCACTTGCATGGGTTCTCAATGATGTGGTGATGTGGTAATGCGGATTGCTGTTGCCATTGTTCTTTCCAGGCGTCCGATACATTAAAGGAGGTGTCCTGTAAATTCATTGCAGTACGCCAAGAAGGGTGTCTGGATTTCAGTCGTTTAGCTGGGGAAGCTGCTATGTCAGAATGAATAGGAAGGTGGGGATTGTTTTCAATTTTCTTCCACAAGTTAAGCAGTGACTGTGATCTTCTTAGGGATGGAGGTGGTATGTGGCTTAGGGTGGGAAGCCAGTGTGTGTTAGTTGGTCGGATGCATCCTGTAATGATACGCATTGCTTGGTTCAGCTGGGTGTCTACTAATCCAGTGTGAGCACTGTTAAGCCAGGTAGAGCAGCAATATTCAGCGACGGAATAAGAGAGTGCAAGAGCAGTGGATCTCAGGACTTGGGCATTAGCACCCCAGGATGTACCTGCCAGCTTTTGGAGGATGTTATTTCTGGTCTTGATCTTGGCTGACACATTATAGAGGTGATTCTTGTAGGTCAAGGACCTGTCTAGGGTGACTCCCAGGTATTTTGGGTTACTACAATACTGTAGATTCTCTCCTTTGAATGGTATGGTTGGTTTGTACCCAGCACTTCTATTCCGCAAATGGAAGGTAGACACAACAGTTTTCTTGGGGTTTGGTCTAAGGTTGTTGTGATAAAAGTAACTGTCTAGAATCTTTAAGTCTGATGTAAGCGTCGACTCAGACTCATCGAAGCGTTGATGTTGGGCAACCAATGCGATGTCATCTGCGTAGATGAATTTTCTGGATTTAGTTACAGGAAGGTCATGTGTGTACAGGTTGAATAGAAGAGGGGCCAATACAGAGCCCTGAGGGAGTCCGCCATTTATCTTATGTACTTGACTTCTGGAGTCTTCGGAAAAAATCTGGAAGTACCTATTACTCAGCATGTTACTGAGTAATGTGGAGAGTTTCAGACAAGGGATGATGCTGATAAATTTGAGAAGGAGCTTATCTTGCCACACGGTGTCATATGCAGCTGTCAGATCTAAGAAGACGGCCGTGCTTACCATTTTGTTCTCAAATCCATTTTCAATATGGGTAACTAGTGCTAAAACCTGTTCTTCACATCCTCGTCCAGGTCTAAATCCAGCTTGCTCGACTGGAATATGCTGGTTTATTGTCGCAAAAATCCTGTTATATATCAGCCTTTCCATAAGCTTCATTGTAACACTGAGTAGTGCTATTGGCCGGTAACTCTCAACTTTTGTTGGGTCCTTAGATGTTTTCAATACAGCTATTATTTTTGTTTTCTTGAAGACTGAAGGTAGGTTACCTGTCTCTAGTATGTTTGTGAAGAAGGTAGTAAGCCATTTAGCAGCAGCTGGTCCAAGATGAAGAAGGAACTCTGGATATATACCATCAGCGCCTGCCGCTTTGCCAGGTTTTAGACTTTCTAAGGCCTGCTTAGTTTCTTGTAGTTGAAATGGGGCAGAGAATTCAGAGGATCGTTGAGCCGAATGTTTCTTTTCCTTCAGGACGTGCTTTACGTGCCTTCTATGATGCTTTTCAACTGAGACCTTTGAGGTACAGATCATATGCTTGGCCATGTCGTCTAGACTGATGCTTGTTTTCGGTCTAATTTTGCTATTTGGTGTGTCCAATTTCCTGATCAGGCTCCAAGCTTCTCTGCTGGAGTGAGTGAAGTCTAGGGACTCTACTGTTTCTTGCCAAATTCTCTTCCTATTTTCATCTAGGGATTGTAACAGTTCCGAAGCTGTATCTGGGTCACCATTGACCTCAAATTCTTTGAAGAGCCTTTCACTCTCCTCGTTCCAGCCGGGAATGTATTGTTTACGATATCCTCTTGGGATACATCGTTTTGCTGCACTTTTAACCACACCGATGATTCTGCTGTAGTTACTATGAATAGGTCTTATCCATCGCAGGTTGGAGTCAATCTGTTTAGAAAATTCTTCCCAATTGGCTTTTTTAAAATTCCATCTCTTTTTCGGGCAGGAGTGAACGATGGGCACAAGCAATCCAGACTGGATAATTATTGGTCTGTGCTGACTGTGAGGAAATTTGTTGAGCACTGTGCGTCGTATGTTGCTGAGTGGGTGTTGTGACTGCGTTACAAAACAGAGATCCGGGGTGTATTCTTTGTTCCATCGTGCAGAAGAGAAGGAAGCCTTATCCTTGGCATCATAGATAAGCTTAAGGTTTTCAGTTTCCATCCAGTCAGTGAGATTTTCCCCATTACTGTCATTCTCTTTGTATCCCCATAGTGTGTGATGGCTGATGAAGTCGCCTGCAATTATACTTGGATTTTGCAGAGATGGAATTGGTGGAGACGGCCAGGGAGTTCCAGGAGGTTTATATACGTTAACTACTGTCAAATCACAAACTTTGATTGAGGTAGTAAATATTTCATTATCTGAGAAGGATGGCAAGACTTGATAGTGGGTAATATCACTCCTCACATAGGTGGCAATCCCATACTTTGCGTGATTAACTGCGGACACTAATTTAAATCCTGGAATTCTCCCTCTGGATTGCAGCTGGATATCATTTTCCGTGTGGGTTTCTTGAAGCAGGATGATATGAGTCTGGTGTTCTTTGAGAATCTTTGCTAGGTGTTCACACTTTGCTCTGCTTATGCCCTCGATGTTAAGCTGGCATATTTTCATTGAAGGGCCAATGTTAAGAACTTGAGGGCCCTGAGAAGGGCCTCTAGGTATGATTCTTCTCCATTTTCCTTGACCGGGAGGTCGTATACGACAGTTCGGTCTCATCTTATTCTGATGTTGCTCACTTAGCACCACCCGGGGGACATGTGTAGGGTAATTTAAGGTTAAACGTACGGACATGAGCAACAGTGGTCCCTAAGACCAGGTAGAATGGGTATTTATTGCCCCTGTTAAAGTTTAACTTCCAATTTAAATGTAACTTAGATTGTTGAGCGAGTAAGGCAGTGGAAACTGTTTGTATTGACCTTATGTTAAAGTTAGATTGTGGCTTGGAGAGGATTGAATCTTCTAAATTTTGGAGAGTAGCCTCCTAGAGATTTAAGTGTGTGGAACAAAGGTGGTCTTTTGATTGTAGTAAATTATGGAGCTCAGAAGCCTCCGTGGCTCAGGCAGCAGCGTGCCGGCCTCTCACCGCTGGTTCCGTGGTTCAAATCCCGGTCACTCCATGTGAGATTTGTGCTGGACGAAGCGGGGGCGGGACAGGTTTTCTCCGGGTACTGCGGTTTTCCCTGTCATTATTCATTCCAGCAACACTCTCCAATATCATATCATTTCATCTATCATTCATTAATCGTTGCCCCACGGGAGTGCGACAGGCTTGGCAGCCGGCACAATTCCTATCCTCGCCGCTAGATTGGGCCTTCATTCTTTCCATTCCTGATCCAGTCGAATGACTGGAAACAGGCTGCGGATTATTTTCAGTCTCCTAGGGGATTAATTGAATGGAGCATTGGAACTCTTATAAAATTTGTAACTTGGGAGCTTCACGCTCATTCTATTTAATCGTTGTTGTCTGATTGTTCTAGGTTTTTCTAAAATGTTTCTCGAGCTCACGAGCTAATCTTTATGTATCCAACTGTTATTTGTTATGGTTTAACAAAGTTTAAAATCTGAAAAGAAAAAAGAAGGAAGAAAATGTCAGTCCACCTCTGTGGTGTAGTGGTTAGCGTGATTAGCTGCCACCCCCGGAGGCCCGGGTTCGATTTCCGGCTCTGCCACGAAATTTGAAAAGTGGTACGAGAGCTGGAACGGGGTCCACTCAGCCTCGGGAGGTCAACTGAGTAGAGGTGGGTTCGATTCCCACCTCAGCCATCATCGAAGTGGTTTTCCGTGGTTTCCCACTTCTCCTCCAGGCGAATGCCGGGATGGTACCTAACTTAAGGCCTCGGCCGCTTCCTTCCCTCTTCCTTGTCTATTCCTTCCAATCTTCCCATCCCTCCACAAGGCCCCTGTTCAGCATAGCAGGTGAGCCCGTCTGGGCGACGTACTGGTCATACTCCCCAGTTGTATCCCCCGACCAAGAGTCTGAAGCTCCAGGACACTGCCCTTGAGGCGGTAGAGGTGGGAACCCTCGCTATGTCCGAGGGAAAAACCGAACCTGGAGGGTAAACAGATGATGATGATGATGATGATGATGAAGAAAATGTCAAATTTTAGAGTTTTAAAGTAAGATTTGATATTAATAATAATTAATTAATATTAATAATAATAATAACCTCCTCTGCGAACCATGTGACCTTGCCGCGGTGGGGAGGCTTGCGTGTCCCAATGATGCAGATAGCCGAGCCGCAGGTGCAACCATATCGGATGGGTATCTGTTGAGAGACCAGACTAACGAATGGTTCATCGAAAGGCGGGTAGCAGCCTTTCAGTTGTTGCAAGGGCGGCAGTCTAGATGATTGACTGATACGGCCTTGTAATAATACTCAACATGGCTTAGCTGTGTTGATACTGCTACACGGCTGAAAGCAACGGGAAACTACAGCCGTAACCACCTCCCGTGGACATGCAGCTCTCTCTGTATGAAAGATGTACTGATGATGGCTTCCTCCCGGGTAAAATATTCCGGAGGTAAACTAGTCCCCCATTCGGATCTCCGGGTGGGGACTACACGAGAGGGGGCGATCATCAGGAAGATGGATACTGACATTCTGCGAGTCGGAGCGTGGAATGTTAGGAGTTTGAATCGTTGTGGTAGGTTAGAGAATCTGAAAAGGGAGATGGATAGGCTAAAGTTAGATGTAGTTGGTATAAGTGAAGTACGTTGGCAGGAAGAACAGGATTTTTGGTCAGGCGACTACCGAATTATCAACACAAAATCAAACAGGGGTAATGCAGGAGTTGGTTTAATAATGAATAAGAAAATAGGGCAGCGGATAAGCTACTACGACCAGCATAGTGAAAGAATTATTGTCGCCAAGATAGACACCAAACCAATGCCCACCACAATAGTGCAGGTCTATATGCCTACTAGTTCAGCGGATGATGAAGAAATTGAAAGAATATATGAGGAGATAGAAGATTTAATACAATATGTCAAAGGTGACGAGAATCTAATTGTGATGGGAGACTGGAACGCAGTGGTAGGCCAAGGAAGAGAAGGTAGCACAGTAGGAGAATTTGGATTGGGACAAAGGAACGAAAGAGGAAGTCGGCTGGTTGAATTCTGCACTGACCATAATTTAATCCTCGCCAATACTTGGTTCAAACACCACAAACGACGGCTGTATACGTGGACGAGACCTGGAGACACTGGAAGGTATCAAATAGACTTCATTATGATTAGGCAGAGATTCAGAAACCAGGTGTTGGATTGCAAAACTTTCTCAGGAGCAGACGTGGACTCTGACCACAACTTGTTGGTCATGAAATGCCATCTGAAGTTGAAGAAATTGAAGAAAGGAAAGAATGCAAAAAGATGGGATCTAGACAAGTTGAAAGAAAAGAGTGTGATGGATCGTTTCAAGGAACATGTTGCACAAGGACTAAATGAAAAGGCCGAAAGAAACACAGTAGAGGAAGAGTGGAGAGTCATGAAAAATGAAGTCAGTAGGGCCGCTGAAGGAATGTTAGGAAGGAAGAAAAGATCAACTAAGAATCAGTGGATAACTCAGGAGATACTAGACCTGATTGATGAACGACGAAAATACAAGAATGCTAGAAATGAAGAGGGCAGAAAAGAATACAGGCGATTAAAGAATCAAGTGGATAGAAAGTGCAAGGTAGCTAAGGAAGAATGGCTGAAGGAGAAGTGCAAGGATGTCGAAGGTTGTATGGTCCTGGGAAAGGTAGATGCTGCATACAGGAAAATCAAGGAAACCTTTGGAAAAAGGAAATCTAGGTGCATGAATATTAAGAGCTCAGATGGAAAGCCACTTCTAGGGAAAGAAGACAAAGCAGAAAGATGGCAGGAGCATATCCAACAGTTGTATCAAGGTAACGATGTAGATAATTTCGTTCTGGAACATGAAGAGGCTGTTGATGCTGATGAAATGGGAGACCCAATTTTGAGGTCAGAGTTTGACAGAGCTGTGAGTGACCTAAATAGGAACAAGGCACCTGGAATTGATGATATTCCCTCTGAATTACTGACTGCCTTAGGAGAAACCAGCATGGTAATGTTATTTCATTTAGTGTGCAAGATGTATGAGACAGGAGAAGTCCCATCCGATTTTCGGCAGAATGTTGTTATACCTATTCCCAAGAAAGCCGGTGCTGACAGGTGTGAAAACTACCGCACTATTAGTTTAGTATCTCATGCCTGCAAAATTTTAACACGTATTATTTACAGAAGAATGAAAAAACAAGTTGAAGCTGAGTTGGGGGAAGATCAATTTGGCTTCAGAAGAAATGTAGGAACACGTGAAGCAATCCTGACTTTACGTCTGATCTTAGAGGATCGAATCAAGAAGGACAAGCCCACATACATGGCATTCGTAGATCTAGAAAAGGCATTCGATAATGTTGATTGGACCAGGCTATTCATGATTCTGAAGATGATAGGGATCAGATACCGAGAACGAAGAATTATCTACAACCTGTATAAAAATCAGTCTGCAGTGATAAGAATCGAGGGCTTTGAAAAAGAAGCAGCAATCCAGAAAGGAGTGAGGCAAGGCTGCAGTTTGTCCCCTCTCCTTTTCAATGTTTACATAGAACAGGCAGTAAAGGAAATCAAAGAGAAATTTGGAAAGGGAATCACAGTCCAAGGAGAGGAAATCAAAACCTTGAGATTTGCCGATGATATTGTTATTTTATCTGAGACTGCAGAAGATCTCGAGAAGTTGCTGAATGGTATGGATGAAGTCTTAGGTAAGGAGTACAAGATGAAAATAAATAAGTCCAAAACAAAAGTAATGGAGTGCAGTCGAACGAAGGCAGGTGATATAGGAAATATTAGATTAGGAAACGAAGTCTTAAAGGAAGTAGATGAATATTGTTACTTGGGTAGTAAAATAACCAACGATGGCAGAAGTAAGGAGGACATAAAATGCAGACTAGCACAAGCAAGGAAGAGCTTTCTTAAGAAAAGAAATTTGCTCACTTCAAACATTGATATCGGAATTAGAAAGATGTTTTTGAAGACTTTTGTGTGGAGCGTGGCATTGTATGGAAGTGAAACATGGACGATAACTAGCTCAGAAAGAAAGAGAATAGAAGCTTTTGAAATGTGGTGTTATAGAAGAATGCTGAAGGTGAGATGGATAGATCGAATCACGAATGAAGAGATACTGAATCGAATTGGTGAGAGGAGATCGATTTGGCTAAATTTGACGAGAAGAAGAGGTAGAATGATAGGACACATCTTAAGACACCCAGGACTTGTTCAGTTGGTTTTTGAAGGAAGTGTAGGTGGCAAGAACGGTAGGGGTAGACCAAGGTATGAATATGACAAACAGATTAGAGCAGATGTAGGATGCAATAGTTACGTAGAAATGAAAAGGTTAGCACAGGATAGGGTGGCATGGAGAGCTGCATCAAACCAGTCTATGGACTGATGACTCAAACAACAACAACATAATAATAAATTCCAGTTGCGATCAGTGCTGCAGCTGTGGATTTGGCCCAGTCTTACGGTCAAATGCCGCTCCGGACAGCATTGCTTTGTGGAAGGATGTATTCGACTAACACCACTTTTTTTTTAAGATATTGTTAATGTTGTGTGTTACATGGAAATGGAGAGATATCTATTAAGATAAACTAAAACACCGAGTCCATGAGCGATGACAATTTACCAGATGGTGGCTAAAATCGCCCACCTGGTCGGGATCGCACCCAGGGCTCTCTAAACCGAACACCATCACACTGACCATTTAGCCAAAGAGACGGACATGCTTTTGTAACAATGGCTTTTTCAAATAATTAAAGCACTAGAATCGTATTGTTTTAATTTTGTAGCTTTAAAAAGTATAGTGTGAATATCAGAAAGTTAATGAATTTCGTACCGAACATGGCTAAAGTGTCTAAAATTAGAGTTAACTGGAGTATAGCTTGCAAGGATTCCCTTGAATAAAAAATTAGAACTATCTATTATAGTGGTTTTAACGTCGCACTAATACATCGAAGGTTTTTGAGGATGCAAAAGGACTGGGAATGGAAAAATAGCGGCCGTGGCCTTAATTAAGGTACAGCCCCAAGTACTTGCCTGGTGTGAAAATTGGAAACCACCATCTTCAGGGCTGCCGAAGGTGGAATTCGAACCTACCATCTGCGGAATTCAAGCTTACAGAGAACATTACAATAAACATGGCACGAACCCATTGGCTTCTTACTTAACTTAGGTTTCTAATGACATTTAATACTACATCTATGTATTATTGACCCAAAAATACCAGCATCAATATTGTCATAAAAAAAGACTCCATATTTTTGCTCTCACGACTGAATAGGATACACTCGTCCTGTTTTATTCGAGGGAAGGACTATAGTTCTTTATTTACAGTACAGATACATTGGTTTAGGAGTAAATGAAATCGAAGTAGTAGAAAATGAAGCAATTTAAATCCAGAATAGAACGAGTAAATATTCCGCTTTAAGAGCAGAAAACTGCAGAGTACTTTCGTTCAGCGGTAAATCTCTGACAGGAACAGTTTAGAATGATTAATCGGGGTGGAAATAGCTCGGCTAATGTGCTATAAGCTACTTCTGTTCTCAAAGGGACATGACAAATCTGCGTTTCACCCACTGGAGCAGTGACAATAAATGTTTGCAGCGACGTACAAAACAGAGTCCGCTCATCTGTGAAATTCCCTCATGACAAACACCCGCTGGTATAATGACCTAGTGCTATTCGACGTGCCGTCGCTACGAGGAGCAACCTTGCCAAGGAGAAGTGGCAAAAATTATACCACACGTGTATTGGCTCACGTGTGTTTACTTTCAATCACGCTTCACTTCTACTACACATTCAAGGTTTACCTAGTAATACGAAAACCAAACACACGGATTATACAGAGCACCAACGCCGTGTTGACTAACATTCGTGAGATATAGACTGCAGTCTTGTTCTAACCCAGAAATGCTGAGGAATGGCACATATATGGAAGTACAGTTCAATAGAATAGCAGTGGACAAAACTCACCACCTTATACAATATCTTAATTATTTACTAGAATAATGTGTTCGGTAGCAAAAGAAAATGATTCCGTGTTGTTATCACAGATGGTTACAGCCATAGTATGGTAGATCTTCCCAGTGAAGGTAGATAACTTTGGAAATAACATTAAACATAAGTTGATAAAACCCCATGACTGCAGAGAATCGAACATGAAATCCCATGGTCCGAAGAGTAGAAAGCTGAACACTCAACCACGGAGTCAGGCAGCACATCATTAGTCTGCCAAGCTATAAATAATGCTTCCCTCTCAAATAGTGTACCGGGTACACTGCGATTGTCGAAAGCCACAAATTACATTGATTGATTGATTGATTGATTGATTGATTGATTGATTGATTGATCTTACATGGTCAGGTATACAATTTCAAATCGACCAATAATAATCAAGAACATTTTCCTTTGTTAAAACTGTTACTGATCATGAAAAAGTTAGGCAATGAGTTGGATCTTCCTAAAATCCAACGGCCTCATTCCACTTCGTGATTTTAAAATCGTATGTGGCTGAATATCCATGCCTCACTCAGATTATAAGTATGAATTTTGGTTGAAATATGCCAACATATTACTTTGTCATTTTAGGAAAACTCACTCGGCAGAAGTGTTTTCTTCTATCTGCTATCTCGCTATGTCAGAAAATATTACACTTCCGATATTTCAGCTAACGTTGGCCATCTATGTAAATAACTTTATAATACTTCTGTTTTAACGCTCTTCCAATTATTATGCATTTTAATCATGGTCTCGGAGTTGTATTTATTTTTAATAGCTATTTAACGTCGTACTAACCCATACAAGTCTTCAGCGAGGATGGAGATGTTAGGACTGTGACCTTGATGAGGGCACAGCCACTATTTTTTGCGTGGTATGAAAATTATAAACCACGAAAACCTATCTTCATAGTTGCCAACGGTGATTTCTTATCCAACAGATTGGCCGTGTATCTCTTTGACAACGATGGGTCGCATAGTGAGTGAGAGTCACCTAATCCAGCTAGCGTAAACTCAGAGCGAAACAACTTCAGTGCCAGTTTGCTCCCCGCTGTTGAGGAAGGAGAGCAGTTGAGCGAGCAAGGAGGGGAAGTGCATGACGTAATACGTGATGAAGACCAATGGGGCATACACGTTATTCTCATACCACATGACGTTCAAGCCTACATTTTCTTTCAATAGATGCACGCATCCCAAAACTTCAGTTACATAATCGTGAAAATTGATTTATTCAAGTCATATTGCACACTGCTGTAATTTTCCTTTGTCGATGAATAATTGTCTTACCCTGTTATATTCTGTAATATGTGCCTTGTTTGTTCCGCATGATCCATACTCCAAATTATTATTATTATTATTATTATTATTATTATTATTATTATTATTATTATTATTATTATTATTATTATTCGCATGGCATGCAACCCTCCTGTCCGCTGCTCTCTTCTCACGGGGCAGCCAGCCGTCCCGAGCTGAGCAAGTAACGCCTGCTCCCTACAGCAACTACGCGGTAACGTCTGATCTAATCTTTCACGTGGCCAGGAAGAAGTTATTTTCTTTTAAATTGGAATTGGGGATTCTATTCTATGAAACGCTTATTGTTCTTGTTGAATACGTCGCGCGGGTGTTAGAAATAATTTAATGGGCGGAGTTCAGGTTCAGTCTTATTTTGACTTGAATAGCCTATGTCAGGGCCTCTCAGGGTGCATGCGCTTGGTGCATGCACTGTGCACGGTGCAAAAGACGACTTCGCTTGGTTGCCCAGAGTGCAGATCCCCACTCCTCGATTTGGAGCAATAGCGCTGTCTATCTCTTTCACCATGCCTGTCTCGCTCGCTCCCCCTGTCTCCCTCTTCCACACTTGCTGCGCAGCGCTCCAAATCCGAGCCGAATTGAGCAGAGTTGAGCCGAGCTTAGCCGAGTAGCCCAGAGACGAAGCGTTGGTCCGAGCCGCGCCGAGCGGGAGCGATGCACAGTGCACGAAGCTCTTGCGCCTCGATTTGCACGCGTGAGATTTTGGGCGTTTGAGAGGCTCTGGCCTATGTCTTATAGCTGTGGGGGTCATCCGAATATTTGTGTAACACGACCAAATGCGTGACGAAAGTGACGTCACCGTAGCTACGGTAGGTCTCGGTCGCCAAAGATGCTGCGGCTGTGGATTTGTATAAATAGAGTGTGTTGAAATAGAAAGTGTACCGTCACTGACGATAATTCAGTCGTTACCGTAGGCCTCGGTCACCAAAGATTTTGCGGCTACAAGTCAAGTTCCTTTGACGTAGAGCTGAAAGACATATTCATGATCATTAGCTTTCCGCAAAGGGAAAAGTTTCTTATTTTCCATTTCTAGGTTCTCCTTTTGTGAATGTTGACAAACTATCTTCATCGTTTCGATTACAACTTTTTTTGGTATCTTCGGGCCTATCTGCCTCCATAGTCTAGATGGGAGCAACAGACGTACTGGGTTGTACCTTGTGGCGCTCGGCCGCCTCGACTCTATTAAGACTCTTCGGACCTTCCTCTTTTTAAGTCAGTGTGCATACTTTTGCAGGCTTTTCTAGTTTTGTAATAATTGAAGGAAGTCTTATGTATCATTTTTGTGGCACATTCTCTACCTACCGAGGGTTTGGAACGATTTTGTTTTTCAATTTGAATACGTCGCACCAACACAGACGACAGACAGGTTTTGTGACGATGATGGGATAGGAAAGGGCTACTAGTGGGAAGAAAGCGATCGTGACCTTAATCAAGGTACAGTACCAGCATGCCCCTGGTGTGGAAATGGGAAACCACGTAAAATCACCTTCAGGGCTGCTGACAGTGGAGTTCGAACCCACTATCTCCCGAATGTAATCTTATAGCTATGTGACCCAAACCTCGCGGCCACTTGCTCGGTGGTCTGGAACAAAGCGACAGACGCATTTTATGAATAACGAGGGGGAAGCGGAAGGAATCTGACCCTTCGAAGAACAAGAGTATCGGGAAAATAATGGAAGGGTCACGAGAACGTGGAAGTTGGAAGAGATCAAGTTAACCAAGGAAGGTCGGATGAGAAACATGAAAGTGAGAAGCCTACCAAAAGTAAGTGGAAGCAATACTAGACTCAGCTAGGGGACCTGTGGATACAAATCCACGCTTACAAGTTGAGAATCCCCGCGGGTGTTACCTCTTTTAGTCACATTTTACTGCGACACCGTGAATGTTTTCTACCATCTCCACCCACAGGCAGAAGCACATATTCCACATTTAGGCCCTTTTTTTTCTCATAATCCTTTTTCCTCGCCACGTTGCCATCGGGTTCAGCAGTCTCGTTTTGACTTTTCATGGAAGTTATTTCGGGCATGTGAGATATGGGTCCACCGTGCGTATAGGGCAGTGAGGGGGCTGCCCTCTTTTGACCTCTGCCCCTGCCATGCTGCGACTCAGGACTGATGGTGTTCTCATTCCCTACTCCCTGAGGCAAAGATTTTCTTCCTTCAGGGCCTACAGCTGAAGGTCTGTCATTTAGTCTGGCCCCTCACCCTCGACCTTACCGGCAACGGTGACCCTGCCAGGAGCCGAAGCTCCCGCCGGCATCGCTCTCGGAATCACTGAGGCATGAAAGCCTCCCCTCCACGTGAAGGTGGGCCTACTGGTCGAAATTAGAACCCCTGCCACTATAGTGTACATCAGTGGCGATTCGTCCGTCGACTTTAAATTTGATTAAGATTTTAGTGTAGGTGGATCTACTGGAGATTAGAATTTAAACAAAATAAAGCTTCTAAACCATTCTCAAGACAACCGCCTCCCGAATGCAGAGCTGTAGAACTGAAGACACTCTGATTGGTGCTAGATACACTGAGATGTTGGAAGATCTAGAGTTGCAA
Source organism: Anabrus simplex (assembly GCF_040414725.1). NCBI lineage: Eukaryota > Metazoa > Arthropoda > Insecta > Orthoptera > Tettigoniidae > Anabrus > Anabrus simplex. The sequence continues at coordinate 616,631,965 of NC_090265.1, read as the reverse complement.
ATGGCGTACTATTTGAAAGCGTTTCGTTGTAGATGGAGGACAACTTGATCAGCGGCGTAACTTGGAATGGTTTCCTGTAGTATTCCATTTTTCACACTACGGTGAATGCCGGGACAGTTCCTTTTATAGGTGACGGCCACTCCCCACTCCTACCCTTCTCCGCTTCTCAAATCACCGCACACCATTTCCTGGTCTGAGAGAGGGTGTTACCCTCTAGGAGACATAGCGTACTCCATAAGGGTACGGAACTAAAACTGTTAGTAGTAGTGTACACAAGTAGTCAATCAATAAATAAAGCAATCATTCATTAGTGATCTGCATTTAGGGCTATAGCCCAGGCGACAGATTGACTATCTATTGTTTACCAGTGAGGTTTTTTTTTTTTTTCTTAGAGCTTTTCAAAGAACTTGGAAATGTATCGAACGTTTCCCTTGATAACGTATTCCAACCCCTTACTCCTCGCCCTATAAATTAATACTTGCCCCATTTTGTCCTCTTGAAATCCAACTTTCCGCCTCTCTCGTGTAGTGGTTAACGTGATTAGCTGCCATCTCCGGAGGTCTGGGTTCGTTTCCTGGCTCTGCTACGAAATTTGAAAAGTGGTATTAGGGCTGAAACGGGGTCCACTCATCCTCGGGAGGTCAACTGAATAGAGATGGGTTCGATTCCCACCTCAGCCATCCTCGAAGTGGTTTTCCGTGGTTTCCCACTTCTCCTCCATGCAAATGCCGGGATGATATCTAACTTAAGGCCACGGGCGCTTCCTTCCCTCTTGCTTACCTATCCCTTCTAATCTTCCCATTCCCCTTGTACCAGGAGGTACACCCACCACGTTCATTTAAATCAAGCGCCTGAAAGAATGCAATCTGCCATCCTTGCAACAACTAATACAGGAAGTCTGGACTTTCCTCTACAGATGTTTCTACCAAAAATGCCCTCTGGTGTGAAGAGGGGCTATTAAGATTGCAAAGTAACTTGTTACTTTAAGGTTGACTAAAATGAATTGTTTATTCTTTGTTTTTTGTGTGTTAAAGTTTGCAACACTTCTCCCTTCCCGTCAACTTTGGATGTTGTCCAATAGAAAATTTTATATATTTGTTTTTCAGCCAATAAACTCTGTCTTGTATCTATTTAATTACCCAACGAAAATTAGGGATGTGTCGGTCCTTAGCCCTGAGCTTTCTAGAACCTTCCTCTCGGGTATATAAGCTGGCACATTTTTCGACCAAATGGTCTTATTCATCGCTCCAGTCCAGTGTGTGTGTTTACAAAAGAGACGGATTGCCTCGTCCTTCTTGGAGCAGTCCATCAGCTCAAGGTAATGGCAGTCCGGATTTTATTAAGTGATAGTCTTTGAAAGCTAGCTCGAGAGGAAGATTTCCAGCCTTTACTAATGTAAGTTTAATTTTCTAAAATGTAAAATTCAAACTATTCAAAGGAACTTAAACGTGATCAGGGAATAGAGAGTGTCCTACCCTCTCGTGCTCCCTGTCAAATTGATTTGGAGGTGACAATGATTTTGTAACCTTTTTCAGTGTGTAATCTTTGTAACTTGAATATTTTCTCCATCTAGTCTCCTCGGTAGCATAGGCTTAGCCCAAATAGGGTTTTAAACTTTCATTTCGATTTTCAAGGAGCGCAAGTGTCCGCCTCCATGCAATTTTGATTTTTGGGGACAACTTTTTTTTGCTAGGGGCTTTACGTCGCACCGACACAGTTAGGTCTTATGGCGACGATGGGATAGGAAAGGCCTAGGAGTTGGAAGGAAGCGGCCGTGGCCTTAATTAAGGTACAGCCCCAGCATTTGCCTGGTGTGAAAATGGGAAACCACGGAAAACTATTTTCAGGGCTGCCGATAGTGGGATTCGAACCTACTATCTCCCGGATGCAAGCACACAGCCGCGCGCCTCTACGCGCACGGCCAACTCGCCCGGTAGGGGACAACTTTAACCTAGTGTTTTTCACAAATGCCCGGTAGAATAGGTATTTAATAGCCCCGTGAAATTTTATTTTATTCCTTTTGGTGTAAAAATGCTAGACTATTGAGCATCTAAGAATGTAGGTTGAGCCTTTGAAGGCCTGGAAATTTCTTCGTATAGATCTAGAAGTGTAGATTTTACAGAGCATTGATGCTCTTTCTATGAATGTAGAGGTGTTAATGTAAATGTTGAATGGTGTCTTTGGAAGGCTGTAATGTTGTAATGTTCGGAGAATAGTCTCCTAGACTCCCAGATAATTTTGTGGAGCAAAGGTGGAATAGGGTATATTTTACACACCTTGTATCCTAGTGGTATAAAAGGACTCGGGAAATCCGTCTCCTTGAATTGTATTTTGAAAGGAGCCGCAGCGCTCATGGAGAATGTGTAATGAGGGAGCTTCAAGCTCAAAGTTGTTAACTGATTGTTTTCGATTTTCTAAAATTTTTACCCAGTCCAATGAACTTCTGCACCTGAACTGTGAAGCTTATTTTCTGAAAAGAAACCAAAAGATAGCTGAGAGCTATAATTTTAAAGTTTTAAATTAATCTTCTGATTGTCCTATTTTGACTCATTCATTCCCGCACCTTCTTTCACCTTTATCCACCATGGTATCCGCGGAACACCCCCCACAAGACCCCTGTTTCAGCATGGCAGCTGAGGCCACGTGGGCGAAGTGCTGGTCCTCCTTCCCAGTTGTATCTCCCGACCCAAAATCTCACGCTCCAGGACACTGTTCTTGATGTTGTAGAGGTGGGATCCCTCGCTGAATTCAAGGGAAAGACCAACCCTAGAGGGTAAACAGATTAAGAAAGTAGAAAAGAAGTAATCCAACCTTATCTTCATTTTACCTTTCAAAAGCTTCGCCCAAGCTTATTCGTCTACTAATGTCATTCCACGCCATCTCTTCGCTTATTTATTTATCGTTTGGCTTTTAGTGCCGGGAGTGTCCAAGGAAATGTTCGGCTCTCCTGATCCAGGTATTTCTATTTGACTCCCATAGGCGACTTGCGCGTCTGGATGTGAGATGAGGATGAGGTAGGGATACGGTGAAACCTAGTGTCGGCACGTGACCATCTCCTGTCGACTAACACCAAGGGGTCTGCTCGAAGTTTTACGTCGCCATCTGACGGACGAATCACCATCAACACCGTCATATGCCTTCACTCTATATGGACACTGCGGAGAAGTTTATGAATTTAATCCAGGCTTTTGGCACCCAGTAGTGATTAGAAACTGTGTACCACCACCTCCCCTAGCCCTGCCGGCCAACGTTCTGATGGTGACTCGAACCGGCTAACCACGCTGTTAGACCATTTAGACTTCAACGCCTTAACGATCATGGCCACCAGGCGGGCTTGACAGCTCGAAACATACCACGTAGTCAAGCATCTCGTCTCCTCACTCCCAAGTCTTCCCAGCCCGAAGTTTGCAACATTTTCGTAACACTACTCCTTTGTCGAAAATCACTCAGTTCACTGATTTGGTTGAGAATGTTTTACCTGTGCGCTCTCAACGAATCAAATAAAAGGGAGTATAAATGCAATAAAGACACACGCATTCTAAACACGTCTGAGTCTTCACATCGTAAAAAGCTGCATAATGGACCGTTACTGTGGACGTACTCTGCCGCTACACTGAATGCTAACGTGCTCTTGATCGAAACTTGATGAACGTTGGAACATATCAGAAGGCATTAAACCAGTATAATCCCTTACGACCGACATTTCTCTCTGCAAGTGTACCACAGTGAGGAAATGAAGTACTTAGAACTATCAAGAATTCTCACATAAGAGTTTTATTTGTACATTGCTCAGAATTTCTGTACCGGTCGTGTCCGCGGTAACAAGAAAATGCACTTTTCAATTTTTCGTCCTGTCTCTCTGTCTGTCTGTGCGGGCATCACGAGAAAATGACTGAAGAGAATTTCGTGAAAATCGGTGTGTAAAGTCGAGGAATAAGGCACTACAGTTTACGCTATAAATGATTTTATGCGCACAGAGTGAAGGCCTAAAATACAATTCTCAAAAACCAATATTATTCGTGACCTTAACGATATATGCTACAAAACTAAAGTTATAGAATGAAATTTCCGATCTTTTATGTCTTATACTTTTTTACCGTGCCGGCTATAACCTCCTTCTACCGATTTTCCCACATCTATGGGGTCGCGGATGTGAACTGTGTCGCACATGTGTATTTGGCCCTGTTTTCCGGCCAGATGCCGTTCCTGACGCCATCCCTATATGGAGGAATGTAATCACTATTGCCTGTTTCTGTTGTGGTTGGTAGTGTGGTATGTTATCTGGATATGAAGAGAAAAGTGTTGGAACAAACACGCAGTCCCCGGATCAGAAGAATTAATTAGACGCAATTAAAAGCCCCGACCCGGCCGGGAATCGAACCTAGGACCCTCTGAACCGAAGGCCTCAACGCTGACCATTCAGCCAATGAGACAAACTACCGTACCGGCTACAATAACAGAGAGATTCATATATTTCAAATTGTATTGTTAAGTCCACATCAATGCCGAGCACGAGAAAATGGGTGAAATAATTTAAAGGCGCCTAACATTTAATTCTTAAATACCTATGCTCTTGTCAACGACGTATATTACAGCTAGTTTGATTATATGGTAAGGGCTTAAGACAAAGAGCTGTACGCTCAGCAAGAGTAAGGCAGCATGTTAACATTCTAGTCAAATGTTGTGTTAGAGTTGATGCCACTTCAGAGGCTAATGGGTCGATGTCGACGTTCTGTTCTCGCTCCAGGAAGGGCCACTATAGTTAAAGACAATCAGCGCTCCTAGAAGTAAAACCAAGAACTTCAACTAGAACAACTTGAATGCTAAGAGAATATTTCCAAAGGATCAATGAATGTGTTCTTCAAGTACCAAATGCATTAAACATAAATAACAAGGCATGGGACTGATTTCTATTCAGGAATACACTGACCTCCACCAGCGTCCAGCTCTCAATTTTGAACAGAATCTGGCGTACTAACCCTTCCACTATCAGCGCCGGCTGTATATCAAGATGTTTATTACAGAGTCCCCCCCCCCCCATCCTTAAAATTCAGTGAGCCGGGAGTGAATGGCTCAGATGGCTGAGGTGCTGGCCTTCTGACCCCAACTTGGCAGGTTCGATCCTGGCTCAGTTCGGTGCTATTTGAAGGTGCTCAAATACGTCAGACTCGTATCGGTAGAGAAGTTATTGTCACGTAAAAGAACTCCTGCGAGACAAAATTCTGGCACCTAGGTGTCGCGGAAAACCTTGAAAGGTAGTTAGTAGGACGTAAAAACAATAACATTATTATTATTATGTCCGACTCGTTGGCTGAATGGTCAGCGTACTGGCCTTCGGTTCAGAGGGTCCCGGGTTCGATTCCCGGCCAGGTCGGGGATTTTAACCTTAATTGGTTAATTCCAGTGGCCCGGGGGCTGGGTGTTTGTGCTCTCTCCAACTTCCCTGCAACTCACACACCACACATAACACTATCCTCCACCACAATTACATGCAGTTACCTACACATGGCAGATGCCGCCCACCCTCGTCGGAGGGTATGCCTTACAAGGGCTGCACTCGGCTATAAATAGCCGTACGAAATTATATTATTATTATTATTATTATTATTATTATTATTATTATTATTATTATTATTATTATTATTATTATTATTATTATTATTATTATTATTATTAAAAATCAGTGACAAAAATATTTTGCAGTGAATTGATATCAAATTATAAAAAAATCTTCAAACACTTTTAATATAAAATTTTTATGTTATTGAATTCAGTAATAAAATTATAAAAGTGATTGTCTTCTATAAGAATAAAGAAGAAAATAATGCTGTAGTAAAATTTGGTTTGTATTTACTTCCAAGAATAAATGGTAATACTTCGTCCTACCTACAACCAGATTAGAGTACATTCTTGGTCATCCGATAGTGAATAAGCTACATGGCTATACTGTTCGGGATATGAATCAATATATTTCCAATAGCCAATAAGTTTCATCAGAATCTTTCTGCGATGCAAATCCTCGGAAGAAATTCAACATCGCGATCTTATATCAGCCAAGCTAACGGAACAACCTCGAAGCTTCATTTTCAGTGTTTGCTCCCTTGATTAAATCAATTCAGCGACCTCCAACATATTACGTTTGAAAGATGGTATTTTTATCAACTTATTCCAAGCCTTTCCTAAGAAATAGGTCACCATTTCCTCTTTCAATCACTGTTTCTCTTTCAGTAGCCCAAACTAGTAAACTGAAATTAAAGGTAGTGAGATGCTTTGACCTGACCACCTGGAACTGAGTTCTACTCAAAGGTAGCTATTAGTCACGTGCCCCAAAAAAATACTAAAGCCAAAGATGTTATTGGTTTGTGTGTTCTGTATCGATAGTTCATCACTTGATGAGGTAATTAACGTACTAAATCATATTATTATTATTTTAGTAGAGCAATTGCAAAGTTTAATCTCCTTTCCTTTGCAGTGCCATTATATGTTTTATTATTTTTATTATTATTCTGCCACTTTTCATACATCCTAGTTTGTTCACGGGAGCGAACTGCGTCGCAGATGTAGACTTGGCGCTGTCTTAAGGCCGGATGCCCTTCCTGACGCCAACTTTATGTGGAGAGATGTATTCACTGTTGTTTGTTATGAAGAGGAGAGTGTTGGGGCTGACACAAACACCGCATCCCTGAGTCAGAAGAATTTAACCTGATGCGATTAAAATCACCGATCCAGCCAGAAATCGAACCCGGCACCCTCTGAACCGAAAGCCTCGATGCTGACCATTCAGCCGAAGATCCAGAGGCCAATGTCAATTGTTTCTCTTTTGTTTCATGAATAATCCACAGAAAATCACTTATCAGTTCCCCTTATTAGTTCTGTTTTCTAATGCTGAATGCACTTTTTTCTAGTTATTGAACTAGTCTTAAATTCTTAGCAGATACACACAAAAACGAAGAAAGTATTTTGCAATTATATGCGACTGCTGATATTGTAATCATAGATGTAGGATCTTCATTTTGCCGTCGAATCTGAACCGCATTTCTAAAAATCATTTTTTCATCACCCGAAATTCGAAACCTGGCTGTTTAGATGAGAAGCCTCAAACGTCACTCAGTTATATATGAACAGTCTCGTATACTTCAAATATATATTTATACAAATATGTATTGAACCCTTTGATGGCGATGGCATATTTGTATTAGTGTACTTGTAAACGAAAAGTCGGATTAGCATTAGACGAAAGGTGATCATTGCCTCTCGGTTAGGAATCATACCGGCATTCATCTATAACAACGGATAAACCACTTATAGGATGACGAGGAGTAGTATTTCAAACCGTATTTCCTTCCTAGTGATATTTTCTGATTTCTAAATGTACCTGATTCTTTTGTTATTACTCTAACCATGTTTATTAACGTTCCATGAACACATTGAAGAATTTTGGCAACGCAAGGATGAGGAAGGACTAGGAGCGGCCGTGGGCTAATTACAGTATACCGGGTGTGAAACTGGGAAAGCACGGAAAACCACCAGTGTTTGCTGTCGGCGGTGGGATTCGAATCCACCAGCTCCCGAATGCAAGCTCACAACTACGCGGCCTTAACCGCATGGCCAACTCGGTCAGTTTTAACTCTTTTGCAGATCCACAAGCAAAATATCCAAAGGAATGATTCAAAATGATAAACTGACGGTTCCGAGAGGAATGTAACCTTAACACACAACTTCTGTGGGATTTAAAAAATGAAATTCACGTCTATGTGATTCAGAACCCACGTAAAACTGTAGGTCCCATGACTATGATCACAATATCAGAGTCACTTAAACTGCAAGCTTGCTTGCTTGCTTGCTTTTTACAAATTCTATTACATTCACTGTTTTGATTAATCTGTTCAATGCCCATGAACCTATTTTAGTCTCCTGATAATGTTCATAATGCTTTAAATTGAACAGCCCCATGATGTAGGAGTAACGTAGTTGCTTCTTACCTAGAAGTCCCGGATTCGATTCCCAGATAACCCAAACAGTTTAATTCTAGAGTGTGGTCTGCAACGGGGTGTGCTCAGCCTCGTGACACAAACTGGGGAGTTACCTGATACGATATGTGGGGACACGGACTTCATCATAAAATCCACAGTACCAGTCCTTCAGGCAAGGAGCTCAATGTTGATCTTAGGGATATGCGCTACGAATTTTAGGTAAATAAAATATAAGAAAGTATGATAATATATTATTTATGTATTCCTACAAATTACAATCTTTCTTTCTTTCTTTCTTTCTTTCTTTCTTTCTTTCTTTCTTTCTTTCTTGCTTAATCTGCCTACCCTCCAGGGTTGGTTCTTCCCTCGGACTCAGCGAGGGATCCCACCTCTACCGCCTCAAGGGCAGTGTCCTGGAGCGTGAGACATTGGTTCTGGGGATACAACTGGGAAGGAGGACAATACCTCACCCAGGCGCCGTCACCTGCTATGCTGAACAGAGTCCTTGTTGGGGTTAGGAAGGTTGGAAGGGATAGACAAGGAAGAGTGAAGGAAGCAGCCGTGGCCTTAAGTTAGGTACCATCCCGGCAATTGCCTGGAGGAGAAGTGGGAAACCACGGAAAACCACTTCCAGGATGGCTGAGGTGGGGATCGAACCCACCTCTACTCAGTTGCCCTCCCGAGACTGAGTGGACCCCGTTCCAACCCTCGTAGCACTTTTCAAACTTCGTGGCAGAGCCGGGAATGGAACCCGGGCCTCCGGAGGTGGCAGCTAATCACACTAACCACCACACCACAGGGGCGGACCAATCTTTTTCTTAATATAGTTATCCGGTTGATTAGATTAGCAGTTGCCTTTTTCTACCACTACGAGCGCTAATGTGAGTGATCAAAGCTCAACTACGAGCGCTGATGTGTCAATGCAGAGTTTCGTTTAAGCCCTTATAGCTACATTCGGTATGGACATTTTTCAAAAATTAAAAAAATTCTGAGGGTATTGAACCAAGGAACACATTACAGAATGAGTTATGTAAGTTAATTTGGCTAGGATTTGAATTTTTAAAAAAGAAAAGGAGTAAGGAAACAAGCGATTTAGGCAGTTTTGCCGGAATTGCTTTTAGGCTGGAAGTTACTGAGTTTTCGATTTTTTTTTTTTTAGTTTGATAGATCTATCGAAGACTCATAATTTGAAACCTTTCCGGGCTCTTTATCCCTTCGGCACAATTGAAGAAATTGCTTAATTTTACGTTTTTCGTAGTATGGGGACACCTACTTTGTCTGCTAAGAAGTGATTTTAACATTGAAAACTGACCACGTGACACTCCAACATCTGCAGTCCATATGGCTTCGTAACGGTCGTCATGATCATATTTCCGTATTGATTGATTGATTGATTGATTGATTGATTGATTGATTGATTGATTGATTGATTGATTGATTGATTGATTGATTGATTGATTGATTGATTGGTTGATTGATTGATTGATTGATTGATTGATTGATTGATTGATTGATTGATTGATTGATTGATTGATTGATTGATTGATTGATTGATTGATTGATTGATTGATTGATTGATTGATTGATTGATTGATTGATTGATTGATTGATTGATTGATTGATTGATTGATTGATTGATTGATTGATTGATTTACAGAGCATAGCTCCAATTACAAAGCAGTACATAAATGATAAGAGCTAGACCTCGGGTGCTGACTCAGCAAAAGAAATGCATACGCTATGGCTCTGAATCACCACAGCTCTACTACTTGCGTATTTCTTTATTTTCAAAAGAGATTCCAAATACCAATTTTCATGGCTGTAACATCTTCAGTTTTTGAGATATAAGTCTGCTCATAAAAGGGGTTCAACCACTTTTCCCCCATTTTTCACCCTCTATAATGGGATTTTCCGAAAACAAAAAATAAGTGTTTATTTATTTTTGAAGGAGATTCCAAATACCAATTTTTACGTCTGTAAACTTTTAAGTTTCTGAGATATCCTCGTTTTAAAAATTCACCCCCCTTTTCACCCTCTTAGCGCCGGAATATCCAAAAGTCCTCCCTTCGTGAGCACCTACATTGTAATATAAGTGTATCCCCAAAATTTAATTTCTCTATGTCCAGTAGTTTTGACTCGGCGATGATGAGTCAGTCAGTCAGGACATGTTATTTTATATGTATAGATAAGTGCCTCCCATCCCCTGGAAATGTAGAATTGGAACTCAGTAGCAGAATACAGACCGGCAACAGGGGTACTCTGTGATAGAAGAATACCATATAGGCTTAAAGAAAATGTGTACAAGACAGTGGTGAGACCTACAATGACGTATGGCATCGAAACCACGGCCTGTTTCCAGTCATTCGACCGGGTCAAGAATGGAATGAATGGAGCCCCCATCTAGAGATGAGGACAGGAATTGTGCCGACTGCTGAAGCCTGGTTCAGTCCTCTGGGGCAGTGATTAATGACTGACAGATGAGATGAAATGATACTGAACAGTGTTGCTGGAATGAAAGATGACAGGGAAACCGGAGTACCTGGAGAAAAAGCTGCCCCGCCTCCGCTTTGTCCAGCACAAATCACACATGGAGTGACTAGGATTTGAACCGCGGACCCCAGCGGTGAGGGGCCGGTGCGCTGCCCCCTGAGCCACGGAGGAGCATCGAAATCTTGCCTTTGAATAAAGTATAAATAAACAGAATGAGAAGGGCAGAAATGAAGATGTTGAGATGGATGTGTGGAGTAAATAGATTGGGCCGTGTCCGAAACGAACATTTCACAGGGGCAGTGAAAATCGTAGAAATAGAGGGGGAAATTAAAGAGGCTTTATTGTGATGGCTTGGCCATATCACGAGAAAGGAGGATTATGTAGGAAAGAGGGTGATAAAGGTACTGTAGTGACTAAGGGTAAACGAAAGACAGCTAAACCCTGAAGAAGATGGTGGTGGTGATTATTGTTTTAAGGGGAAGTACAACTGGGCAACCATCCTCTATTAACACTAATCAGCTGGGAAAAATGGAAGGTGTCCGACACTTCGAAAAGTGAAGGTATCAGCCAAAGAAAGACAAAGGCTACGAAGGGCGTGGAAATAAAAGAGCTCGCAAACCTAGTACAGTCGGAGTTGGAAAATAACATGAGTTGACCAAGGGAGGTCACATAAGATAGATGAAAGTGAGGAGCATGGTACAAGTAAATAGAAGCAATACCAGGACTCATCTAAGAGCCCCGTGATCGCCAACCCATGCTCCCAAGTTAAGAACCCGTGGGGCTATTCTCTGAAGAACTGAAGGAGGAGAACTTAAGTGAGCACTGGGACTGGCCAGAGATAAATGGAGGAATCTCATCAAACACAGCAATTTTGCATAAAGACAGGAACAGCTGGACGAAGAAGAATAAGAAGAAGATATTCATCTAATAGGCAAATAATCGTAAGTGCCAAAATGACTTAAAATTAGGTACGGAGCTTACGATAGACTTCATTTATGCGGTAATGTCCTCGTAAAGTGTTTTAAGCGCCAACATAATTCATTGCCACGTTTTCGCTCGTCAAACTAGTACCATCGTAAACGACAAGCTATCCTATAAATATCTTAAACGCCACAATAAACATCGTAAGCACCATGGTAGCAATCGTAAACGACAGTTCGAAACATCGTAACTGCCACTAACCAGTCTTGCGAGATATTTAGATTTGAAATTTCCATCACTTTGCTTAAATTTCCCTCTACTGCGTGATTTTTCCACATTTCCTTACACTCCTAAACCAAAAAAAAAAAAAATTAAGGCTGTCTTAATACATTTAAACAAAAAATAGTGGTATGACGGACTCCAGTAAAAATTAAACAGAAACATTTTGCCATTTCCTCACGCGATAATTCACCTACAAAATACACTGACTGACAGAGCAAATGCAACACCAAGGAGGAGTGGTTCGAAAGGGTTGAAAGTTGGGGAAAAAACAGAGTCGGCACGGAAGAATAATTGATGTTTATTTCAAACCGATATGCAGGTTACACAATGCGCACGGCATCGACTCAGTAGGATGTAGGACCACCGCGAGCGGCGATGCACGCAGAAACACGTCGAGGTATAGAGTCAATAAGAGTGCGGATGGTGTCCTGAGGGATGGTTCTCCATTCTCTGTCAACCATTTGCCACAGTTGGTCGTCCGTACGAGGCTGGGGCAGAGTTTGCAAACGGCGTCCAATGAGATCCCACACGTGTTCGATTGGTGAGAGATCCGGAGAGTACGCTGGCCACGGAAGCATCTGTACACCTCGTAGAGCCTGTTGGGAGATGCGAGCAGTGTGTGGGCGGGCATTATCCTGCTGAAACAGAGCATTGGGCAGCCCCTGAAGGTACGGGAGTGCCACCGGCCGCAGCACATGCTGCACTTAGCGGTGGGCATTTAACGTGCCTTGAATACGCACTAGAGGTGACGTGGAATCATACGCAATAGCGCCCCAAACCATGATGCCGCGTTGTCTAACGGTAAGGCGCTCCACAGTTACTGCCGGATTTGACCTTTCTCCACGCCGACGCCACACTCTTCTGCGGTGACTATCACTGACAGAACAGAAGCGTGACTCATCGGAGAACACGACGTTCCGCCATTCCCTCATCCAAGTCGCTCTAGCCCGGCACCATGCCAGGCGTGCACGTCTATGCTGTGGAGTCAATGGTAGTCTTGTGAGCCGACGCCGGGAGTGCAGGTCTCCTTCAACCAATCGACGGGAAATTGTTCTGGTCGATATTGGAACAGCCAGGGTGTCTTGCACATGCTGAAGAATGGCGGTTCACGTGGCGTGCGGGGCTGCCACCGCTTGGCGGCGGATGCGCCGATCCTCGCGTGCTGACGTCACTCGGGCTGCGCCTGGACCCCTCGCACGTGCCACATGTCCCTGCGCCAACCATCTTCGCCACAGGCGCTGCACCGTGGACACACCCCTATGGGTATCGGCTGCGATTTGACGAAGCGACCAACCTGCCCTTCTCAGCCCGATCACCATACCCCTCGTAAAGTCGTCTGTCTGCTGGAAATGCCTCCGTTGACGGCGGCCTGGCATTCTTAGCTATACACGTGTCCTGTGGCACACGACAACACGTTCTACAATGACTGTCGGCTGAGAAATCACGGTACGAAATGGGCCATTCGCCAACACCGTGTCCCATTTATCGTTCGCTACGTGCGCAGCACAGCGGCGCATTTCACATCATGAGCATACCTCAGTGACGTCAGTCTACCCTGCAATAGGCATAAAGTTCTGACCACTCCTTCTGGGTGTTGCATTTTCTCTGTCAGTCAGTGTATTATTCTACCTTTCTTTCTAGGGTGGACTTTTGATTCATAAATAATAATAATAATAATAATAATAATAATAATAATAATAATAATAATAATAAACCAGAAACGAAACAATTTATATAGCCCTTACCAGAGTGTAGACATAATCCACTAGGGTTGCCCATGGTATCTGTCGAATGAGGATGAAATATTTATCACTCACAATTTAAGTGAATAAAACTAAAAACGAATCTGTTTGATTCCGAGTGGGTATTACTAGCCTAATCCACCGCTTGTATGGCAGACCCTCCGACGATGGTGAGTGGCGTGTACTGTGTATAGTAAAATGTGTTTTATTATGATAGAATATATTGGTGTACGCTCTTTGAATGTTTCAGGTATGTTGAGGACAGCACAAATACACAGTCCCCGAGCCCAAAATATCATTATTTCAGGTTAAAATTCCTTGAATCGAACTCGGGGTCCCGCGGACCGAAAGTCAAGTCTTTGACCATTCAGCCATGGAGGTGTCAGGTGGAGTTACTCGTATTTCCTTGCAGATGGTTCTTCCATTTCAACATTCAACAACTTCATGGTGGGCAGAATAGTTTTGCTTGCCAGCCTGTCCTTCCTAATCCAGGTATCCTTCTGCACATCGAGAATAGAACCTTCCTTCAACCCAGTCTTGACATGGGGTTTAGAGAGAGCTTACCACAGATGCTGTCACTAGTAACATTAAGAAGGGTGTGAAATGGATGCTGGAGATTGGACACTTGCCAGGGTGTTTTCTTCACGTTGGTTGGAGAGCGACCTACCAGATGTCATTCCGTATTCAAAGCGATTCGGATTAGTATAACAAACACAACTAAAACCACAGCGTGATTCATGAGGAGTTGCTGACTCTCTTGGACCTAATTTCCGAAGACAGTCTGAACAAAAACAGTATATACGGGTGGACCTCACTGTCACCTTGAAAGTTATTGCCAAACAATAATGGTATTGGCTTTACGTCCCACTAACTACTTTCACGGTTTTCGGAGACTCCTTATTTCCAAACAACACGTCTATTTTTTGGTTTGATGAATAAATATTGAAAGAACTTTCTTTACCTTAGTGTTCGGTTCCATGACTAAATGGTTAGCATGCTGGCCTTCGGCCCAGAGGATCCTGGGTTCGATTCCCGCCTGGGACGGGTATTTTAACCTTCCTTCGTTAATTCCAGTGTATTGGGGGCCGAGTATGTGTGCCATTATCAGCATTATAATTCATCATAGGTAAGACACCATTCTCACAGACGTGTCGGTCGCCTGTACGACGTCAACTCCAAGGATCTGCACCAGACCTCTTCGGAGGCCACACGCCATTAATTACCTTAATGAAAATAGAAATCCACAGCGTGTTTCCAGTCATTCGACCGGGTCAAGAATGGAATGACTGAAGCCCCCATCTAGCGGCGAGGATAGGAATTTTGCCGGCTGTCGAAGCCTGTCGCACTCCTCTAGGGCAATGGTTAATGACTGACAGATTGAATGAAATGATATTCGAGAGTGTTGCTGGAATGAAAGATGACAGGGAAAACAGGACTACCCGGAGAAAAAATCTGTCGACGCTCCGCTTTGTCCAGCACAAATCTCACATGAGTGACAGGGATTTGAACCACGGAACCCAATGGTGAGAGTTCGGTGCGCTGCCGACTGAGCCACGAAGGCTCAATTACAACAGTATTTTCAAATTTAAATTATTTCCGTAGTTTCGTCGTACACTCGTACGTTATTGATGTTTACGGTACAGTCATCTTGAAACAATAGATACCATGATATTCCCGAAGTTATGCAACACTGGATATTCTCAACATTTGGATGGATTATGTGCTGTTAAAGTGCATATGGAGCGGAAGGGAACTGGTCATCCTACCGTACGAAAACTCCGGTTCAAGTTGCCTACTCGGTAGTGCCCTGAATTTTTAAAATTTTTTAATTGATCTTTGGCCTAATGACTGGACAGACAAGTTACACACTATGTAGGCCTACATACAGGACAGGTAAATTACACACATATAGACTACAAACTAGATATAAAACGGGTAATGTTGCGAAAGTGTTACAGGCTTTGGACTGGGAAGATCTGGAAGTAAGGAGACGAGCTGTTCGTCTAAATAGTCTAAATAGCTGTCACTGGTGAAATGGCGTGCAATGATATTAGTAGACGAATAAGCTTGAGTGAAGTTTGAAAAGTAGGAAGGATCGTAGTAACAGGACAAATTTGGAATTCAAGAAGACTAATTCAGACTAGTAATCGTTTGTAGGAAGAGTAATTAGGGATTGGAATATTTTACCAAGAAAGTCGATAAATTTCCGACTTTTTGAAATTATTTAATAAGGTAACAATTGGTATGAAATCTGTACCTGAGCGACAGGATTGAGTCCAAATGAGTGGAAAATGAATGAAATAATCTTCCTATACAGAGTGTTCAGTCTCTTCCACAAGAAAATCTAGACAATTTAGCTCCCTACCATTTGCTTCATTTTGCATCAAATAAGTCGTCGATTTGCATTATATAATTTATATTTGAATGTCACTGACATTCAGGAATTGTGCTAAGATTGTATTGAAGCACTGTTTGCAATAGGAAAGTAACACTGGTATACTTGATAGCAGTGGTGTTCGTAAGTTCATGATACAACTTTTCCTTCGCTACATGATCCTTCGTATATTCTAGGGTTAGCTGGTTTAAGCCTGCAACACACCGGGGACGTTATTTGAACATTCGGTGGATGTCACCAGAATAACATGCACTCCCAATCCTCATTCATATAATAATAAGGAGGAGAAGAAGAAGAAGAAGAAGAAGAAGAAGAAGAAGAATTGTTCCGGGGTATTTGTGGAACGCAGAGAGGTGAAAGAAGGTGCGGGCTTAAATGGATCTAACTACAACATCAAGAACTGAATTAAAACTTTAACAAAGGTTATATTTCTTTCAATATAAAAAACAAACTTAACAAATTTCCACTAGGCGATATAACAATGAAAAAATCAGGTACAAAGCCAATTTTGAAAACAAGACTTGGAAAAATCCAAGATTAATGTTTACAGCTTTGGGGCTTCAAGCACTTAACTTACAGATTTAAAATGTGTAAATGGTATTATTTAGGTAAGGGCAGAAATCCCCTAATTCAAGAGCACTTGCTCCCTAAATTACAATGTCAAGCCTTCCAGAGGCACCCTTCACAATTACAAAACTTTGAAAAGAGCTAAACCGAGCTCGATAGCTGCAGTCGCTTAAGTGCGGCCAGTATCCAGTAATCGGGAAATAGTGGGTTCGAGCCCCACTGTCGGCAGCCCTGAAGATAGTTTTCCGTGATTTCCCATTTTCACACCAGGCAAATGGCGGGACTATACCTTAATTAAGGCCACGGCCGCTTCCTTCCAATTGCTAGGCCTTCCCTATCCTATCGTCGCTATAAGACATATCTGTGTCGGTGCGACGTAAAGCAAATAACAAAAAAAGTAAAATAAATAAAGAGCTAACAGGCTCTCCTTTCCTTCCAGCCTACTCAAGGCAACATCAAAATCGTACACTCTCTGGCCTTTCAAGACCCAACTTACAAACTGAAACAGGGATATCTAGTACCCAACCTATCGGGCCTTAGCGAAAAAAAAAACAGGTAAAATAAACGGCCCAAACACAAACTGAATAGAGGCGTACACTGCGCTCCCAGATAATGAAAACTTAAAAACCTACAGGGTTCTCGGCCGATGAAACTGGGGCTAGTCCCAAACTACTGAGGTAGCTCGCATGGAAATAACTTTAATACATTACAACAGAAAACAGTTATCAAAACGTAGTCACCTCAAACCAAGATGAAGGGGAGTTCAAGAGGGTAACTCACTCTCTATCCCCAATTTACAGTTAACGACTTTAGGAAATTTTACATTAAGCGAAAGAAGATTTGCATATTAGAAAGGTTTGTTACAATGTTAAAGATTTGGAGCTTCCCCTCGGATTAATTGGCGGACACGGCTAGAAAGATAGAATTTATGTGGCCATTACCTTGTACATGTTCTGCTGGCCGAGGAAAGAGGGACCACGCCTCCTGCCTTAACACACACACACACACTCAGAAATACGACGATCAATTGGCCAAGAAACATAAAAAGCCGCAGTTTATATACCCTCAGGGAAGGTTCGAGAGGATTCTGGGCTAATCCGTACACATCCTCTCAATTTTATTGAACTCAAAAGTTACACTCAAAGTCGAACAAGAAGCCTGTGATAGGTTAAAAATTAATTACAGAAATTTTTAATTGGCCGGATTCAAAACTGGCGGCATGAGACAGAAGTGTTGTAAACCTATAGTTACAAAAAAAAATGAAAGTTGAAAAAACTTCTATACACAAAAAAAATTTCAATAACAACTTCCTTTACTTTGCACCAGATTGCATGATCATAGTTTTTGATAGTGTCATCTGTGGGAAAATGTCCAAACTTCTTGATGTATAGCAGAACAAAACAAGGAGAAATTCAATCAGTTTAGGAAACTTCAAAATAACACAATTACTTAATATTTCAGTGGTGACATCTTCCGATTAAATTTCCGAGTTCAGGTATTATCAGTTTATAAAGGCGCTTATTTTGAATTTGCGGCGTTGAGGTGTACCTCCCGGTACAATAATAATAACAATAATAATAATCTGCACAAAAAGGGCGACAAGACGGATCAAAATAATTGCCGAGGCACCTCACTTCTACCATCGATCGTGCGTGGAACAGATCTGGAACCTGAAGATGATTCTCCAGCATCGCCAGTCAAACCGTAATCATTTTCGTAGATTTTAAAAAAAAGCATACGACTCTGTTGATCGTGACACCCTGTTTAATATACTCCGCGAATATGGCGTTGACAACAAAACAACCACGTTAATTGAACGAACATTGACAGACACAACCTCTAAAGTGAAATTCATGGGTGAAATCTCTGAACCTTTTGAAATTAGAACAGGTATTAGACAAGATGATGGGCTGTCCCCACTCCTGTTCAACCTAGTACTAGACAAGATCATTAAAACTTGGGAGAAAGAAGTACCTGGAATCCATATGGGAACAAAAGCTAAACGGATCAACATAAAATGCCATGCTTTCGCTGACGAGCTAGCAATAATTACCCGAACTCCTGAGGAAGCCAGATATGTCATCGAGAAGCTTCATGAGATTGCTATATAAACTGGCCTTCACATCTCTTACGAAACAACACAGTACATGGACTCCAAGAACTCAAACCTGGTGCCACTCATGACCCAATATTGCAGCGTCACACAATTAAAACAGTTTAAGTACTGTTATCAGGAGCACTGGCAACGAAAGAGAAGCCAACAAAAACCGCGCTGAAAAATTACGTAAAGCCTATACCATCACCTGGAACGTTCACAACAAGAAGTCACTTTCCACCAAGGCCAAACTCCGGCACTACAACACTGTTGTTCTCCCAGAGGCACTGTACACAATTGAAACATCATCATTAAACATCAGCATTAGATACAATGAGAAAATAGAACGACAGATACTGAGGAAAATATTCGGACCCAAGTTTGAAGATGGCATTTGGATGCGGAAAACTCGGAGGAACTCTATTCATTGACTGAACGATTCACTTCACATTCAACCGTGCTCCTGAGTAGGGCATAACGATGTAAAAAAATAATAATAATATAATAATAATAGTTTAGCATCCCATTATTTTACGGTTTTCGAAGATGCTGAGGTGTCGGAATTTTGTTCCGCAGGACTTACTTAACTTGCCAGTAAATCTACGGGCATGAAGCTGACGTATTTGACTTTGACCCTTTTCAAATGCTAGTTTAGCATCCCATTATTTTACGGTTTTCGAAGATGCTGAGGTGTCGGAATTTTGTTCCCCAGGACTTACTTAACTTGCCAGTAAATCTACGGGCATGAAGCTGACGTATTTGACTTTGGCCCTTTTCAAATGCTACCATATTGAGCCAGGATCGAACCCGCCAACTTGAGCTCAGAATGCCTACACTCTACCATTTGAGCTATGCTTGTAATATGTCGTTTGCTAAGGCTGATCATGCTGAACCATGGTGTAATGAGAATATTGGGCTAGTGTGGTATAGTAGCGTCTTATATGTAGTTCTGTTGTAGAACATTCCGTTGTCGTATGCTCCCTTTCGGATGATGAAGTGAAAATCTGTAGCCTACAATGAAGATAGATGGCGCTGAAGTTATCGTCGGCTATACTTTGCTGGGAAAGAAAGTCTTCTTTTTCATTGTCCTTACTTCTGCCTGTCCCTTAAATCCATAAGATGTATGTATGTATGTACGAAGGGCGTACTAGGTCTATATTGTTTTACACTTTACTTTTTTGTACGTCCGGGTATGGTTTCCATTTCATTTTTGAAGGTGGTGACGTGTAACTAGTGTTTTGTTCCACCGTTTGGTAGCAGCACACGCACAGGAGCCAACGAATGCACTCGTCATAGCCATTTCATAACAACACTGTCAGCATAGGAGGAGACAACATGGAAAGCACATCGGTGGACAAGGGAACCAGTTCTGGAAGGAATGTGACAGTCTCAACACCAGCCAACATTGCCCTGGTCGAACAGGCCATCCAAGGAAACAAATACATCACATTTACGGCAATGGAGGCAACCACGGGAATTTACCGAAACACCCTGCAGCGGATCGTGCATGGCCACTTACAGTTGGGGAAGGTATCATCCACGTGGGTGCGTAAACTCTTGTCTGCAGACGAAAAGCAGAGACATATCGACGTGTGCAGAGAACGTTTGCAACGCCGTGATCAAGTTCCAGCCGACTTCATGGCTAGGCTTGTGACTGGTGATGAGACATGGCTCCATTACCATGAGCCCTGTTTTCCAACCTTCCACCCAGGTGTAAACTGTTTTCCGTGACAGCGCATGTTCTCCACAGACTGCCACTAAGCGCCGATGAATTTCTGCAGTGGGCACGCCTTCTTTCCATAGGAACCAAGTCGTATAGCGCTGTCCCTTACGCTTGCTTTCCATGTTGTCTGCTCCTACGCTGGCAGTGTTGTTATGCAACTTATGCAATGGCTATGACGAATGCATTCGTTAGACCCTATGCGTGTGCTGCTACTAAACGGTGGAACAAGACACTAGTTACACGTCACCACCTTCAAAAGTGAAATGTGAACTATACCCGGACGTACAAAAAATAAAAGTGTAAAACAATATAGTACGCCCCTCGTATGTATGTATGTATGTATGTATGTATGTATGTATGTATGTATGTATGTATGTATGTATGTATGTATGTATGTATGTGTGTATGTTGGGTACTCAGCCCGAAGGCTGGTTTGATCCTCAACAACTCCACCAAAAGCTGTCTTAGATGGTCTAGGCCTCACTGAAGCGGCATTCTAGGGAAATGAGAAGTGAGGTAGTTTCCCATTGCTTTCCTCACCGAGCCTGAAGTTGCTATTACATACCAGTCCGCCAAGCCCTCCAAAATGCACGCACCAAAGGACCCTGTAAGTGGTATTTCTCACCACTCATAATAGGGATTACTGCATAAGGAATGGCATTAGTAGCATCGCTCATACCTCAGTCACTTTCATATTGTCAAAGCGAAGGATGAGACCGGGACAGGTCAGTGAATGTTAACAAATTTGATCTTACCCATACCACAAGACAGTGTGCACTATATACACTACGTCTTGCCAGCAAAGGCAGGGTCCATAAGATGTGGATGATGACTCCTGTACTAATAATGTTATGGTTTTTACATCCCACTAAGTACTTTTGACGTTCGGAAACGCCGAGGTGCCAAAATTTCGTTCCGCAGGAGTTCTTTCACGGGCCAGTAAATCTACCGACACGAGGCTTCAAATACCACCGGAACGAGCCAGGATCGAACCTGCCAAGTAGAGGTCAGAAGGCCAGAGCTTCAACCGTCTGAGATACTAAGCTCGGCGATGATTCCTGTAAGCTGGTAAGGTATTCTTATACGTCCGCCACATGCCAACAAGAAGTACGTCGTCATAAGAAAACAGCAAAAATGTCATTGGTTAGTACTTCCCTTATCTTTCTTCAGCAAGATTAATATTAATGGAAATATAAATATGTGAGAATTAATTTCGAGAGCTGCTTCTAAGCTACTAACCTCAACCATATTCATGAAATAATTTATAACATAAGTTACCCTCATCCCTTCAAAGAAAATATAAAGTTTAAAAACGCGAGGTTCAGCCATTTAACGTGACATCATAATAAACAACCAAGCTAAGAAAACACTAAAAAGGTTGCAGTTAATAATCGTGATTTAGTCACGGGACCTCAAATTTTACATCAAATCCGAATCACAGATATGCGACTTATTCATTTCAAAAATTTCACTTGAAGTTGTGGGTTTCGAAACACGACTACTTGTTGGGAAGCCAGTGGCGATGCCACTCAGCTATCACGCCTTTTACCAACAAACAAAAGCGCGACTAATTTATCTTTAGTCGGGCTGAGAGGCTCAGACGGTTGAGGTGCTGGCCTTCTGACCCCAGCTTGGCAGGTTCGATCCTCGCTCGCTTCGGTGATGTTTGAATGTGCCCAAGTGCGTCAGCCTCGTGTCATTTACTTCCACGTGATGGAACTCCTGCGGCACGGAATTCCGGCACCTCGGCGTATCCGAACACCGTAAATGTAGGTTGTGGGACGTAAAGCAAAGAACATTATTATTATTATTATTATTATTATTATTATTATTATTATTATTATTATTATTATCTTCAACGTTTGTGTGCCTTAATTTCAGATAGAAACGAAGTATGAGACGCAAAATTTTTTTAATATAATTACATCAATATATTAATGCTGAAAAAATTTCTCAGCAGACAAAGTAGTCGTCCCCATACTACGAAATACGTAAAATGAATCAACGTTCGGCAAGGTTTCAAATTGCGAATCTTGGATAACTCTATCAAAATTTTTAAAAAATTTGAAAATCACTTCAGGCCTAAATGCAGTTTCGGAAAAACTGCCTAAAATCGCTTGTTTTTTTTACTCGCTTCCTTTTTTATTCAAATGCTAGTCAAATTCACTTATTTACATAATTCTTTCTGAAATGTGTTCCTTGGTTCAGTATCCTCAGGCGTTTTTTTTATTTTGAAAAATGTCCACACCGAATGTAGTTACAAGGGCTTAAGTGACACTCTGCATTGACTCGCATTAGCGCTCCTAGTCGTAGAAAAAGACAAACTACTAATCTAATAGACCGGATAATAATATTTTATGGTTCTTTATTATATTTTATTTACCTAAAATTCGTAGCTCATCTCTCTAGGATGTTTTCAACACTGAGTTTCTTGCCTGAAGGGCTACAACTGTGGATTTTTAGGTCGGGTCTGCCTGACCGAGATGTAAGGACGTACTTGGTTCACGCAGAAGGACGTGGTTTCGATTCCCCGTCAGAAAGTCAACTATAATATAGAAAGGAGATTTCTGCTTCTACAGAGGCAAACTGTCCTGAGGGTCACTCAGCCTTTACCTAAAATGAGTGTGCCCGTTAATATTCCTGATGTCAAAGGCAGCTGGGCGTAGAGCTAACCATTCTTATCCCACCTAGTGCCGAGGTACAAATGGTGGAAGCTTTTACCTTCCAATCCTTCGATGGCCTTCATGACCTCTATTGAGATGGCATTATTGATCCGACTGTCGAATGCATGTATACAGATGTGCAGCATTCCAACTTCATAGATTGTTAATTATTTATTGCACGTGGCTTTACTTCGCACCGACGCAGATTTTTAGGACGACGATGGGACAAGAAAGGGTTAGGAGTGGGAATAAAGCGGTCGTAGCGGTACAGCCCCAGAATTTTCCTGGTGGTAAAATGGGAAACCACAAAAAACCATCTTCAGGGCTGCCGACAGTGGGGTTCGAATCCACTCTCTCCCGAATACTGGATACTCACCGCACTTAAGCGACTGCAACTATGAAGCTCGGTTTCATAGGTTGTACCACATGAGGGATGCAAAGTGAGAGTAATAATAATGTTATTGGCTTTACGTCTCACCAACTACTTTTACGGTTTTCGGAGACGCCGATGTGCCGAAATTTAGTCCCTCAGGAGTTCTTTTACGTGTCAGTAAATCTACCGACACGAGGATGGCGTATTTGGACACTTTCAAATATCACTGGACTGAGCCAGGATCGAACCTGCCTAGTTGGTGTCAGAAGGCAGCGCTTCAACCGTCTGAGCCACTCAGCCCGGGCAAAGGTGAGAGCTCGAATATGAATCTTTATATTACTGTCACTGATCAAGCTGTTGATAACAACGTGTTCATACTGAATAAAATATCTGAACGGTGAATTTCAAATGCTGACATCACAGGCAACGTCAGTGAACTCAATCAGTTGGTTCATTCAATCTCGTTATAGCAGTGCAGTGCACTGTAAACTATACAGGCTCTCGCTTCCTTTGATTTGTGAGGTGATTGCCCAATTCAAGGGTATCATTCATTACAGTTTACTCTGCCAGAGACTGGCACTTAGTTTCAAAAGTATTGAGTATACTCTCATAGGGTAACTCTGCTTTTAAAGCAAGCACTGACCTAAATCTCGATTGTTTGAGGAGGATTCGTTTACTTATCACGTTCTATTCAGTCCGTGAAGCTATCGGTTCAGTAGACACACAGAGCCACGTCAAACATCCCTTTGCGCTGAAAATTGAACTTCCTTCTATTCAGAATATCTTATTAGGAAAGAAAATTTTAAAAATTAAAGAATACCTATAATGATGACAGATATTAGATTAATTATCTTCAGCAAGGTAAAGTATGTATATCATTGATTTGCAACAACTTGGCATAATTTACGGTAAGCTCATTACTCGATGCTAGAAATTCAGAGTTACAATAATGTTAGTTTCTGTTTGTTTTGTTTCTTGTTTTCCTTCCTTGTGAATGTTTTTACTATTGTGTTTCGTGTTTTCTTGTGTTGTCATGTGTTTATGTAATACTTTGTTTTTGCTCTGTTTTGTTTTTGTATTGTCTTGTATTCTTGTTCTACATCGTTTTGTTTTTGTCATGTCTTTTCCTGCTTTTGCTCACCTTTCTTTGCGTTTATCTTGCCTTCTCTTCTTTGTGTTTTGTGTTGTCTTTTGTCTTGTATTTGTTTATTATCGTTTCGTTTCTATTTTGCTTTTGCTGTGCATTGTTTTGTATTTGCCGTACCTTATTTTTGTTTTGCATTATTTCTGTCTCATTTTTTCATTATTTTGCTTTGTTTTTCCTTGTCTTTGATTATTATTATTATTATTATTATTATTATTATTATTATTATTATTATTATTATTATCATTATTATTGTACTAATTCAGTTTTGTATTGGTTTATTAATATTGCTTTTGTTGTGCATAGCATCGTTTTCGTCATGTCTTTTGTCTATTTTTTATTATGTTTGTAGTTTATTTTTGATTTTGTCTTCTTTTGTCTTGTATTGGTTTAAATTTAAATTTTTAATTGTTTTTCTGGGCTGCATTAACTTCCATAGCGAAACGCTTAAAGTCAAATTCCACGATACGACTATTTTTAAGTCCATTGACTTTTACTAAGGTGTTTTCTTTGTTATTTGTTGTACGTAGCACCGAGACAGACATATCTTATGGTGAAGATGGTATAGAACTGGAAAGGGAGCAACCATGGCCTTAATTAAGGTAGGCCTACGGCCCCATCATTTGCGTGGTGTGAAAATGGGAAACCGCGGAAAACCACCTTCAGGGCTACCTACAGTGGGGTTCGAACCCACTATATCCCGACTGCTAGCTCACAGCCACGTGACTCAAACCGCGCAGTCAACTCGCTCTGTATAGGTTTTCTGTCACTGCAGGAATATGCCCTGATAGTATTTTAACGCAGAATGGTCTGTTCTCTCTCTTATCATGATCTCCGAAGACGCTATTGGTCAGTTGTCTCCATCTCCTGCGGTCCTAGTCTATATTCATTGAGGATGGTTGCCTAGTCGTACTTCCTCTTAAAACAATAATCACCCCACCTCTATATCAATTACCTGTTACGTTTCCTATCACAGGCGCCACAATAATATTCGTGTCCACATGATTAGTTCCCCTTGTGGGTGGGTGCGGTAGAATCAAACCCACGGTATCCCCTGCCTGTCGTAAGAGGCGATTAAAAGGGGACTAAAGGACTCTTAACTTGAGAGCGTGGGTTGGCGACCACGGGGTCTTTAGCTGAGTCCATGCATTGCTTCCTCTTCCTTGTGCCATGCTCCTCGCTCTCATCTATCATATCGGACCTCACTTGGTCAACTCTCGTTCTTTCCCTAGCCCGACGGTATTAGAGTATTCGAGGCCTGGGGAGTCCTTCATTTTCACTCCCTTCGTGGCTCTTGTCTTTCTTTGGCCGATACCTTCATTTTTCGAGCTGTCGGACCTCTTCTATTTTTCCACTCTGATTAGTGTTAATAAAGGATGGTTGGCTAGTTGTACTTCCTCTTAAAAATAATCATCAACACCATTTCACGATCAGTGTTACAATTTATCTCTACTTAATGTGAAATAAAGTCCTCGATCCCGTGTGTCTGTCTGTCTGTCTGTCTGTCTGTCTGTCTGTCTGTCTGTCTGTCTGTCTGTCTGTCTGTCTGTCTGTCTGTCTGTCTGTCTGTCTGTCTGTCTGTCTGTCTGTCTGTCTGTCTGTCTGTCTGTCTGTCTGTCTGTCTGTCTGTCTGTCTGTCTGTCTGTGAGGGGTAACCTCAAGAACCACTGGATGCATTTTCATGTGGTTTTCGCCATTCTATTAAGCATTTCTCGAGAAAGTTTTATGTATAGACACATTCATCTATGACCAAAGGAAGCCGAGCGGTAACGATTTCAGTGAACCAAGTCGAAGAAGAAACAGCCGTTCATGAGTCTTTTTAGCTTACGCTGGCTAAATCGTTAAAGATACATGTATACTATGAGGGCAAACATTCTTCAGCACCGGGTGAGTTGGCCTTGCGCGTAGAGGCGCATAAGTTCTACAAAAAAGTCTGCAACAATCTCCATTCTGAAATATGGAGATGTAAATGACCCGCTTCAGAGCGACCGAATAGATTGCGAGCCAGCGCACGAGCGATCAAGAACTTCGGCCTGCATTCAGTGAACATGCTACGATACAATAATAAATAGTTTTCCAGTGATATCTCTTATCTATATAAAATCTATGATAGCCCATCCGGCCGACACGGTAAGTGAATATAGGTCGTAGTTTATCACGTAACGATGAAACTGACCAACAGAGATTTCGAATGTCACAGGACGGAGAAATAAAGACTTCACAAAGATAAAGCGAGTAATTTTTATCCAAATTCACTGCCCAGGTTCAAATGTATTACTCAGTATACACAGCAGTCGGTAGTGAAGAAACTGACCATTATACTACAGAATTTCTAAATTCTTTACATCTTTCTGGCTTGCCACCACACAAGCTGATTTTGAAAGTAAGGTTAAGGGGGCGTGTTATATTATTAGGTAACCTACACCCTCCAAAGGTATGCCATGGGATGCGATTGGTAGTGAATATTTTGTAAAACTGTTTGATTGAAGCTACTAATTTAACTGACTGTGGCACAGGAGAAGCGGTCTTAATACCGACAATCCCTGTCATTCTTTCATATTTGTCTTCTACCAGGCGAGCTGGCCGTGCGGTTGGGAGTGCGCAGCTGCAAGCTTGCATCCGGGAGATAGTGGGTTCGAATCCCACTATCGGAAGCCCTGAAGATAGTTTTCCGTGGTTTTCCATTTTCACACCTGGCAAATGCTGGGGCTGTACCTTGATTAAGGCCACGACCGCTTCCTTCCCACTCCTATCCCTTTCCTATCCCATCGTCGCCATAAAACCTGTCTGTGTCGGTGCAACGTAAAGCCACTAGCAAAAAATATATATACTGTATATATATATTTGCCTTTTGATTTGAAACGAGTCCATTTCCCGGTAAGGGTCTGCTTTGGCATGACAATAAACAAAGCCCAATGTCAGACACTTAGCGTGGCTGGAGTTGATCTCAGTAGAGAATGTTTTTCTCATGGACAACTATACGTGTCCCTTTCGCGTGTTGCAACAAGACAAAATCTTTTCGTGTTCATTACTGGTGGAAGAACCACTAATGTCGTGTACAAAAAAACTGTCTAAGTCCTCGGTTAAAAGTAACCTATCGAAGGGAGCGTAAACAAATATCATCATCATTCAAAAACTATATACGCAGATGACACTTCTAAAATTATCACCCTATATCTGGCTAACAATTGGTTTCAATCATTAGTTTCATCTGTTATTGATCAGTAAACTAATAAAAAGGAAGCGGACGAGAACAAACAGCGATAAGGCCCAGGATAGCACTCAGCCTACGGTACAAATGATAACCAATGTAATTCGTGAGGAGAAAAGTGTGCGGGCATGGAACTAACCACTTGATCCCACTTGGTGTCGAGTAGTGAAAACCTTTACGACCACGTATCCTGGGACCTCCCTCACTTGTAATTAAAATGTGATTGCTTGATATAGAGCAGAAAATGAAACGTACCCCCATGGCACTACAACCCCGAAGGCCTACCAAGCGACCGCTGCTCAGCCCGAAGGCCTGCAGATTACGAGGTGTCCTGTGGTCAGCACGACGAATCCTCTCGGCCGATATTCTTGGCTTTCTAGACCGGGGCCGCTTATCTCGTCGTCAGATAGCTCCTCAATTCTAATCACGTAGGCTGAGTGGGCCTCGAGCCAGCCCTCAGATCCAGGTAGAAAACCTGACCTGGCCGGAAATCGTACCCAGGGACTCCGGTTAAGAGGCAGGCATGCTATCCCTACACCACGGGGCCGGCGAAAGAGAAACGTCCTCCAAGTAAATTTCATATAGGGCCTATAATCTTTGTATAATTGTAGGAAAAGTAATTATTTTGTGTGGTATTTTTTAACATTTTCATTCAGGTAGCATATTAATCCTAATGGAATAATTGTTCAATTGAATAACTCTAACTATATGTATTTGCAAACAGTATTCGTCTTTTCTTACACTGACGTACTTTTTCCTGGAGGATAATACATTACAAACACACATTCCTTAGATATGACCACCGGTATTCCCATGCAGGATTGAAATCTTACCTTGAGGATACGAAACATATGTGCTCAGCCTCGTGAATAAATAAGTAAAAGCAAGAGGATTGAAATTTATTCTGGACCATTCGAAGAACGGATTTCATCTCCAGCTGCTTCTAAACCTAAGGTCAACATGCATATCTTCGAAAGGACTTCATTCTCCAGGCAGGTGTTTAATTTGAGAGTAGTGTACTTTAATATCTGCAATTTTTCTGAATAGTAGCATTCGTCTTGGCAAGCCAAGGACCTTAAGAAGTGTATGTACCACAGAGATATACGTGCATTTTCCTGTAGGACTTTCCAAAAATTCCACTGTTGATCTTTCGCTATTCTTCCGGACCAGCAGAATCAATAGTATCACATGTCAGTCAGAATGACGAAGCAAGTGTTCGACAAAATATGTTTTTCTTCTATAATAATGTTATTGGTTTTAGGGCCCACTTACTATTTTTACAGTTTTCGGAGACGCCGAAGATATGAAAATGTTGTACAGCCGGGATTATTTTACGTACCGATAAATCTACCGACAAGAGGCTGGCGTATTTGAGCACCTTCAAATACCACCGGACTGAGCCTGGATATACCCCGCAACTTGGGTTTTAAAAGCCAGCGAACTACCACCTGAGCCACTCGTACAATTTTTTTTTTTTCAGTGTATGGTTACAACTAGTGTGCGTTGTCATTTACTACTTAAAGAACTTTCTCACTTGTCCCTGTTGACGCCAGTACTACGACTCATATTTCCTGAGCTTCGATATTCATGGACTAGAATAGGCTTCAGGCTAAAACCTTTAAATCTCTATTGTTGTCGGAGAGCGATGTGATTACATGAACGAATCGTATCCATCGAATTCCATAATTATTTCTGACTTAAATGGAGGATAATATTTTTTCCAGGGTAAATCAAGAGTCAAATTAGGTGAGGCGTAATAAATATGATTGTTAAAACAGAAATATATACATACGTACATGCCGTGTACATTAGGAATATCTAGTGCAATTTACTACGTCACTGCGCTATAGTATATCATTTGTCTTTTGTCTCTGAAATCATTCAGCAATTGAAGTCCTCTGCTTTGTTTGGTTATTATTTATTGTAGTTTTCCAATCCTTGCCGGTATGTTCACTTTTGCCCATAATTAATTAATATTATTATTGGTCCAGGGGTAAAATGTATCATTTAGTCTTAGGTCTTGCAATTTTCGAAATGTACGCTCATTGTCCTCGCTAAAGAAGGTTATTGTATATTCGATACTTTTCACCTCCATTCTTGGATTTGAACTGCCCGCTCTGGTTATAATGGACAAAGATATCAGAACTCTCAGACATAGCACTCGATATTCGTTGGTGCCAGCACTGGACCTCAAGAGAGGTAACTAAAGACGACGCGATGAAGCGCAAGGCCATAGTGAACCCTTGAACTTACCATTCCATCGTTGGTCGGTCACAGCTGCTACAGTAGAGCAATATAGAACTCTTAAATCATGGGTCGTTGCGGGAAGCAATTCGTTCACGATCTTAACCAAACGATGGGGTTCAGAAGAGAGCCTAACTACTTGAAATGAGGAGCAAATATGTGCTTACTAACTTTTATTAAATTCGAAATGGCACGACAACATCATTATTTTAATATAAATCCTTCAAATAAATTTTTTTAATAAATTATTTATTATTGAATGTTTCAAACGCAGTCACATTGCATAGCGTTGCTTTATTTCTCACAATATCGAAGAGTTGCTTCGGAGAAAGTAATAAATTAGTGGACAGCGAAACTTAAAAACTGAAAAAGGAAAGACCTGAAAACCGGGCAACTATTACTCCAAACGAGAACTGAGAATAAATCCACACGATCCGTGGAAAATCTGACTTTCAACAAGTAGAACGCCTGATTTCCTCTCAATTAAGGTTATCCACCAGTCGAATACCCTTGCGGATACGGAACACTCGCCGAATGGACCCGTAATCGAACCTAATTGACTATCAGTTGCTTTGGATAGGTTGCGAAATATTATGGGAAAGCTTGGTGTTCACTACGAGTTAACAGCATCATTCACAATTGAAATAAAATTCCACCATGTATTTGTCATTTCATGACACCCTTAAGTGATAAAATAATCCCGATGCTAAATGTGCATCACCCAAACAGCTGTTCGGAAGGAACCAACAACAACATGATTCGCGAGAATCTTACGTTACGTCGTTCTGAAGGAACAAAACTGCGAAATGCAGGAAACACTTATTCATCACGCATTTAGAAGAAATGCCAAACACTGAAGTTAATTAAAAAGGGGTAAATCACTTGAAAAGTATTATTATCAAATCGATTTTCAGGTTAGAAATAGTTATGTTACGCTTAATAAAATTACCAGTCCACATTGAAAAATACAACAAACTTAAGGAATTCTTTCCTTTCTCAAACAATGACTACCATTACAGATCCATCTACTTATTGTTTGTCCCAACACACTACCTACAAAGTTAGCACTTAATCGAACTCAACTACGTATATAAATGAAAGAACGACAAAGATTGAAAATAAAATATATTATTACTGGCTGACGAATCGAAACCACATTCGCAAGTCAAGTCTCCCAATAATACATTGAGTGTCAATATGCACACTATCAAAACGAAACGGACATCAGAACGACAAAACAATTAAGTCTGTAAAATAAAATAAAATAAAATATCGAAGTTATTTAAACTCAACACGCATGGAGAATTATAGTAAAATATTTAATCACCATCAGGTCGATATACAATGTTGGGCAACCCTCATTCGCCGATAACGGTCCCATATCTTAGGGAGCACCTTCCAGCTGTTTGGAGCTGCGCACGAGTTGGCCTCATTATTACCAATCTAACCCTCTTCATATTTCATATTTTACTGTAGATGCTACCTTCGCCCAGGTCGCTTCGCAAAAACAAAAAACATCTAATCTGAGACTTGAGTATGTACAGCTGACATCCCAGACCTATCGTCGGGCTCACTTAAAATCTGTACACCCTAACACTAATCTCTATGTACACGATACCTTCCTAATTCTATCGTCGAGCGTGAACTAGGACGTCTCATCATCAGTATACTCCAAGGATAACATGTGACGTCCTAAATCTATTGTCGGGCGTAAAATGGGTCGTATTATGCTTCCCTTGGCATATCAGGCGAACCAGCAATTTCAAACAAACCCTGACATTTCAATTGAAAACCTGGTCAGACTAATACCACACAACGGAACAACGTCTCTTACTATTAAACGAATGCAAGTCGAAAAATGCAGTAAGTCTCAACCTCGTTACAAAACGCGAGCTCGAAAATAAATATACGTGACGGACAATCCCCCAACTCAAACACGATCTCAGCATGCGCAATGAAGTTTTAGGGAAGAAATAATAGTTCCCCACACACTTCTACCATTTAGTGGATGTTGGCCAAAAATAATAATCATCACTACCGCATTGGAAACCCTCAAATCTCCTACCATCAATTTCAAATATTTATATGTATGACTATCCAGTGAAACGAAATTCAATGAATTTACACGGTTAAACAACACCAACCGTGTATTCTAAATGCTCTTTTTATCCTTGAGGTCACATTATCCTAATATTCATACTGACTTTACGTAACTAGTCACTTGACTTTTACTACCAAGATTTTTAATCTTTACTAGAATCGTTTTTCACTTGGAATCTTACTAGAAATCTACGGTGCCTCACACAGTAGTCGTCTCGACTTTCGGATTGTTAGCGGAATACACTACAGCCTGCCACAATACAGCCTGTCTCACAAATCCTTCCTCGGCAAACATAGCCTGTCTCAAAACTCATTCTCCTCGCCTTATCCCAGCGGTATTACTTAAAATCCAGGCTCCCTTTCACCTTCAGTATTCCTATCACTCTCATCTCCACATATATATATTCTTCGCTCTCAATCCATTTTTTTTTTATATTTCCAAGACCCTTTTCACATTTCAATCCTCTTGCGAAAAACAATAACCATTATAAAATACACCTCTTTATTTTACTGTTACTACAACTTTCGGACCTCGAGAATACAAGAACACACCGCGATTTTCCGTATCATCGACATACACGATGTCCCAAAATTTTACTTCCCATGAATAAAACATAACTCTATCGAATTTCACTGGAATTTTCGAAATACCTGCGATCCCTGTAAAACATACTTGTTAAAATGCACTTTTAACATAGGAAAATTTTTATCCCGTGGTAGACATTATTATTATTATTATTATTATTATTATTATTATTATTATTATTATTATTAATATTATTATTAATTTCGACAAAAACTTCTGAATTCAAATGATATTTGAAATTAAGACATTCGCCACGACTACTTTACCATTATCGCTTTCCTAATTTTCCTCACTTTGGATAATATCTCATAGAACATTAACACCAGATTTAAACGTCGCATTTTACAGTTTCTTGACGTGAAATTTACAAAACTAAAATTTTCACACGCTGACCAAAATTATAACACTTCTCGCCTGATAATTACAAATATCAACCCGACACACGTTTAGAAAAAAAAATTGGTTGGGACAAACAAAAAAGTCTAACTACAACATAATACAAAATATAGACAGACCTGCATTAACGTCATCTCCAGTATTCTGGCTACATTTTTGCCAGCTGACCTCGTGCTTAGCCGCACATTGGTACAAGGAACATCATCTTCTCAAACATATCTATCTTACAAATACTGCCTTTTCACACGTTATTAAATGACAACACAAATCACGCACTTTCTTCGTTATAATTTGTACAGCAAACCTCCTTCGTCCTGCAGTCAACTGCGACTGTCTCCCTTCTCCCCAGAGTCGGCTTTCAGTCACCCTAATACAACAGGTGTTCAACAGATAACGTAATCAGAACTACTCTAACTAGCTTCCCAACTCCCTTAACACTTTCCAACACACACGAGGTGATATAATAAAATCTGCTATGTACTTTAACAGACGCCTATGCTTTCACAGTTTTGTCGGCGAAAGTTCAGAAAAATTTCTATCATCTTCCCTTTCTGACAGTAGATGTGGAACACAGCCACGAACATGTACTAAGTTATTTGTAGATCAATCTTATACAATTTTCTGCTGACGACGGGCGTAAGCTTCCACTGCTTCAGAAACCAGACCGACACTGAGAAAAATGCAGAGGGGGGTTTCTTTTATAGTCTTAGGAGTGACGCTACTCACACCACTAAGCTTGATTACGTAATCTGCTAATTTCGCGTCCAATAGACCGATTTTCATGAAACTTGTTCCAGAATTCCGGACAGACTTGTGATTTATTTAGATGTTAATCTCATAATTTTACCACACTCGCAACAGGTGAAATAAATTATTTCTGCCCGGGCGTTTCGCGGGTTTTCTTCATCCATTGACCTTGGCACGTGGAGCTAGTCCACTGATCTGACGCTGATTTGTACTTAGGCTTAACTGCATTTATATTTTACCCTGGGGGTTCTGTCTTCACGTAGATTTTGAGAATAATTTAGATTATTTATTTCTGTATTTACTGTGTTGCCAAAATCTCTCGTTACGCAGAATTCCGTGAATTTGAAGAATTGTTGGGTACTCGAAGTCCACCGAGGTGTCACGGTATTTCACGAGCTTACCGCGGGTGAGTTCGTTCCCACGCGACAGCGAGGCTCTGGAAGTGCAATATGGCTGCTCTCAAAAATAAAAGTAGCTTGTTATTTCAAATAAATATTGAGAAAAATGAAAAATATTTTTCTCATGGTAGAATTATCGGTTCAATAGAGGAAAGTCGTGTCTGCAACGAAACAGTCGTCGAATGTACATGTACACTTTTCTCTTATAATAATCAGATGTATTAATCCTCGCCTAATTTGACTCCTGATTTACCTTAAGGCAATTATTATCTTCCATTTAAGACAGGAAGAATAAAGAAATTCGATGGATACAATTCGTTCATATAATCGGAAGATTTCAATGGACAGTCCATTTTAATATTCTTTGTCTGATTGATGCAGACATTTACTACTCGCTAGCAGTACTTGTCAGATGTGAGATGATTCTTAGAAGTTCTTCCCGTCAATCCTTACGACTAGCAGTTTGATCAGCATCTCTTGTCCACTTCAATTCTACGAAAATGACGGGATGCTACTTAACATATTGTCTGACTCCGTGACTGAATGATCTGGGTTCTAGTCTTCGGACCGTGAGTTTCCATGCTCGATTTAACCTTTCGTGGGATTTCTACCGCAGACTATTAATTAATAATGTTATTGTTTTTACATCCCACTAACTACTTTTACTCATAAGTTGATCAAGGTTTAATTATGAATTAATTGTCGTTGGGTTATTTAATTGCATCGTAATTAAGAGGAAGTTTCGGTGTGATGACTTAGTATAATTTAATTACCAGGTAAATCACGTAGGAACTACCATCTGAGCCACTGGTAAGGAAGCGACCGTGGCCTTAGGTAAACTACAACCCCAGCCTTTGCGTGGTGTGAAAATGGGAAACCACAGAAAACCATCTCCAGGGCTGCGGACAGTGGGTTCAAAGTCACTATCTCCCGGATGCAAGCTCACAGCTCTTTCGAAATATCAAGCTTCAAATTCAGATTCCAAGAAAAGCTTCAAATTCAGATTCCAAGAATGCTTAGCTGACGGAACTGAAATGTGGAAAAGGATATGTTCATTTAAAATAAAATAATACAGCATAAAGGACATACAGTAATAAGATGTGATTTCTTTAGAAGCGTAGCTTTTAAACTCCCAAAATGAAGATGAACTACTGCTATTATTTCAGGTGCGGTATTTCTTCGGTATATATTCCTTAAAGCATTTTACTATTGATACTCCTTATGATGTCACATTTTATGGATTCTCTTTCAGACTATATGGAGTATTTTAAACATACGTATCAAACTATCCCATTGGACGAAGTAAATTTCACTCATTCCTTTTTATGTATCTTGACTATCATTAGAGCACTCGGTATGTGATGGTACCGAAGATTGTCAACCATGCCACCAATATCAGTGTTGACAATCCTAAGTTTGTTTAAAAGGGGAAGAAAAATGACGGCTTGGGGCGAATTTTTGTTAAAATGCGAATATGGCGGAAACGCAGGAGGGAATTAATGTGATCGTTGGGGATGAATTCACGTATGACACGCGCTTGGGACCGAATTCACGAGACTCCCATTCTGTCTGTATAGTCACATGTAGTACTAATAACCTAAAGGTACAGTCGCTACCTTCTCAAATTTAGCACAAATTAATGTACAGATATTCACATCAGTATAGACAATAACACTTGTCAAAGAGACTGAATTTGTAAGTACGCCGGACCGAGTACCTCAGATGGTACAACGCTGACCCAAGTTGGTGGGTCCGATTTTGGCTCCGGTGGTTTTTTAAGGTGCTGAAATACTCCGGTCCTGCCTTGTGTCGGTAGACTTAACAGCGCATAAAACAACTTTTTCAGAACTCTGGTATCTCGGCGTCTCCATAAACCGTAAAAAGGTACTGCGGGACGTAAAAGCCATAACTTTGATATTATGTATGCAGGTCCTTTTACCGTGGCGTTCCCGGTGCCTGAAATGATACAACTAAATAGGGACATCGCGTGTTACGGATCGCAACGAGCACGTGAATACCCTGGTAATACCTAATAAGGCAAGTTACAGGATATTGTATGAGAGAATAAGTTTTTTGTACGTAGAGAACGTATTTACGAAGTTGTAAGTGCGGATTCACTTTACATTATGCGCCAAGCCAGTTGATCACAACCCCGTTCGGCGTATTGCAGCTTGAAGGGGCAATGCTGTGCGTATATCGAATACGACCACAATATTCCTGTGTGATCAAGGTCCGCTGGTCCGTTCCCCTCAAATCTCAAAGATGGCAGCATGTATCGCGTAGTTCGTGGCAGTGATCAGTAGTAGTATAAAGGGAAAGTTCTGCCGCCTCCTCCTCCGCCCGCGGCGCGGGAAATTTGAATTTTGGCGGGAGATTTAAATTTTGGCGGGAGATTTGAATTTGTAAACAAAGCCACGTGCTTTTTGACAGTTGTCATCGACAACAACGCATCGCTAACCTCACTGCCGCCATCTTGACGGGCCTAAACCTCACTAGTGCCAACTTAACCTAAGTAGCGTGAGGTAAACAAAGCCACGTGTTTTTTGACAGCCACGTGCTTTTTGACAGACAGCAACGCATCGCTAACCTCAGTACTGCCATCTTGACGGGCCTAAACCTCAGTAGTGCCAACTTAACCTCACTAGCATGAGGTAAACAAAGCCACGTGTTTTTTGACAGCCACGTGCTTTTTAACAGATTTGTAAACAAAGCCACGTGCTTTTTGACAGACAACAACGCATCGCTAACCTCAGTACTGCCATCTTGACGGGCCTAAACCTCAGTAGTGCCAACTTAACCTAACTAGCGTGTGGTAAACAAAGCCACGTGCTTTTTGACAGCCACGTGCAGCTGTCATCCGCCATCTTTAAACCACAGAGCACTGTGCTGCCCTCTTTCATCACCTGTCATCGGCAGTGCTGCCATCTTGGCGGGCCTAAACCTTAGTGCTACCAACTTAACCTCACTAGCGTGAGATAAACAAATCCACGTGCAGCTGTCATCCGCCATCTTTGAGCATCGTGCTGCCCTCTTTAGCTACTTACCTTTGAAATGTGGTACGTCATCCGCCATCTTGCATCGCAAACCTCAGTGCTGCACTCTATGTAGTGACGGCAAATTCCACGTGCTCTTGTTTGGAAACAAAGCCACGTGCAGCTGTCATCCGCCATCTTTGAGCACCGTGCTGCCCTCTTTAGCTACTTACCTTTGAAATGTGGTACGTCACAGCTGTCATCCGCCATCTTGCATCGCAAACCACAGTGCTGCACTCTATGTAGTGGCGGCAAATTCCACGTGCTCTTGTTTGGAAACAAAGCCACGTGCAGCTGTCATCCGCCATCTTTGAGCACCGTGCTGCCCTCTTTAGCTACTTACCTTTGAAATGTGGTACGTCATCCGCCATCTTGCATTGCAAACCTCAGTGCTGCACTCTATGTAGTGACGACAAATTCCACGTGCTCTTGTTTGGAAACAAACCTATGCGCTTTTTTGTAAGCTATCATCCGCCATCTTTAATCTAGAGAGCACCGTGCTGCCCTCTGTGTGGTGGTGGTAAATTCTACACGCTTTACAAACCCATGTGCTTTTCTGACAGCTGTCATCCGCCATCTTTAATCCAGAGAGAACAGTGCTACCCGGTGGCGGCAAATTCCACGTGCTCTTGTTTGGAAACAAAGCCATGTGCTTCTTTGACAGCAGCCATCTTTAATCACCGTGCTGCCCTCTTTGTGGTGGCGGTAAATTCCACGTGCTTTACAAACCCATGTGATTTTCTGACAGCTGTCATCCGCCATCTTTAATCCAGAGACAACAGTGCTGCCCTCTTTATGGCTACTACCTTAAGCACGTAGTAGCGGGCAATTTGAAAAGTTCTGTTAGCTATCATCTGTCATCTTTAATCAAGAGAGCGCCGTGCTGCCATCTTTAGCTAGATACCTTTGAAATGTGGTGGCGGATAATTTGAAAAATGCTTTTTGACAGCAGCTATCTTTGAGCACCGTGCTACCCTCTATGTGGTGGCGGCAAATTCTACATGCTTTACAAACCCACGCGCTTTTTTTGACAGCCATCTTTAAGCAACAGAGTACAGTGCTGCCCTCTTTGTTGTGGCGGCAAATTCCACGTGCTCTACAAAGCCACATGCTCTTTTGACAGCTGTCACCCGCCATCTTTAACCAA
This sequence comes from Anabrus simplex, assembly GCF_040414725.1. NCBI lineage: Eukaryota > Metazoa > Arthropoda > Insecta > Orthoptera > Tettigoniidae > Anabrus > Anabrus simplex. Next base: position 616,593,736 of record NC_090265.1, on the reverse strand, counting down.
CAGAGCACTATGCTGCTATCATGCGGGCAATTTCGTTAGCTGTCATCCGACATCTTTAATGAACAGAGCACCGTGCTGCCCTCATGCGGGGCAATTTCGTTAGCTGTCATCCACCATCTTTAATGAACAGAGCACCGTGCTACCTCATGCGGGGCAATTTCGTTAGCTGTCATCCGCCATCCTTTAATGAACAGAGCACCGTGCTGCTCTCTGTAGTAGCGGGTAATTTGAAAAGTTCTGTTAGCTGTCATCCGCCATCTTTGAGCACCGTGCTGCCATCTCTAGGTGGTGGCGGAAAGTTCCACGTGCTTTACAAACTCACGCGCAGCTGTCATCCGCCATCTTATATCGCAAACCTCAGTGCTACACTCTTTAGATAATTTAAAAAGAAAAATTCTACAGCAGCCATCTCTCGACGCTAATTGCACAAGATGGTGGCTATACATGACTCCTTAAAGGTTCTTATGCAAGATGATCGCTATACATAGACGCCCTTGGGATGCTTGCGCAAGATGGTGGTTGCTCTTATGAGGCGGATTAAGGATCCTTGGCTAGAGACGCCCTAAGGATGCTTGCGCAAGATGGCGCATGCAAGATGGCGGCTATACATAGCTCCTTATGAGACAGCCAGTACTCAATACAACATATGATCAGAACATTGATTGATGTGTTCAGAACACAAAATAAGTAGAATCGAACACTGTACTCGATACAACATGTGATTAAAACATTGTCTGGCGTGTTCAGAACACTACATAAGTAGAATCGAACGCTGTATTAGGGGATACCTTTGTTTAGATTGAAACATAACAAGACTAGAATTGAACACTGCACTCGATGTCGTTACATGTGATCAGAACAATGGCTGATGTGTTCAGATCACTAAACAAGTAGAACCGAACACTGTGCAACATGTTAGGGGATACCTTTGTTCTAAGAAAATTAGATTGAAACATAACAAGCCTAGAATTGAACACAGCACTCGGTACAACATGTAATCAGAACATTGATTGATGTGTTCAGATCACTAAACAAGTAGAACCGAACACTGTACAACATGTTAGGGGATACCTTTGTTCTAAGAAGATCAGATTGAAACATAACAAGACTAGAATTGAACACTGCACTCGATACAACATGTAATCAGAACATTGATTGATGTGTTCAGATCACTAAACAAGTAGAACCGAACAGTGTACAACATGTTAGGGGATACCTTTGTTTAGATTGAAACTAACAAGACTAGAATCGAACACTGCACTCGATGTCGTTACATGTGATCCGATACAACATGTTAGGGGATACCTTTGTCCTAAGAACCGAACACTGTACAACATGTTAGGGGATACCTTTGTTCTAAGAAAATTTGATTGAAACTAACAAGACTAGAATCGAACACTGCACTCGATGTCGTTAACCTTAACATGTGATCCGATACAACATGTTAGGGGATACCTTTATCCTAAGAACCGAACACTGTACAACATGTTAGGGGATACCTTTGTTTAGATTGAAACTAACAAGACTAGAATCGAACACTGCGCTCGATGTCGTTAACCTTAACATGTGATCCGATACAACATGTTAGGGAATACCTTTGTTCTAAGAAAATTAGATTGAAACATAGCAAGCCTAGAATCGAACATTGTTTGATGTGTTCAGTACAACTTCAATGATTTACCTAGTGTAAAACACACACTGTGCACATATCGCATAGCTATCACGAAAATCAAAAAAAAACACTGTGCACATATCGCATAGCTGACACTTCAAATGATTTGCTTAGTACGAAAATAAATAAAAAATCTATACCGCGTAGCTAACTCGTTCATCGCACTGCTAAGACGCTTAGTAATTGCGAATACACTCATACGAAAATCAAGAAAGCACACTGCGTAGCCAACTCGCTCGGCTCACTCGCTTAGTAATTGCAACACTGATACACACACGGATAAGAATGTTCCGAGATACTACATACTTACATGTTTTTTAAGGGGGTAAAAGATCATAAATTATATGTACACATGTTGTCTCCTCCAAGTTGTAAGATGAAATAGACGCAGTACTGCGAGTTTCCGCTCTAGCTGGCGAACGGAAGTAGCATGATATCTCAGCAAAAAAAAAAAATAATACGCGTGAGCTTGCAAGTCAGACACAATGATGGATACCGCGATTCAAATCCTGGCAACTTATGCCGTCGGGAAGGGCATCCGGCTAGATCATGTAATGACGATCGCGCAGGTCCCTCGCCTAGCATTTGCTATTTTTTTACAGCTTCCAGTTCGAACCCGCTATCTTCCGAAGTAGTGAGAATGATTGAAGAGTGTTTGAGTGTGATTCATTTGTCGGATGGAGGCGTTAAGCTATGTGCAGGCTTCTTCGGTAGGAGTTGGCTATGTGCCGGTACCGGGATATCTAGTTATCGATTTAAAATCCTAGTCAGGAAGGGTAAGCGGTCGTATAAAACTATGGTGTATGATCTAAGAGGCGGGGTGTGCAAAAAAGCCAGCAATAAGTAAGGGTTGTTGATAGGGGCGTTAAACCTTGTGCAGGCTACTTCGAAAATGATTGTGAGTACAAGAGTGTTGAGGGTGATTCATCGTTCGGATGGAGACAATAAGCCTTGTGCAGGCTTCTTCAGTAGGAGTAGGCTATGTCGGGATATCTAGTTATCGATTTAAAATCCTAGTCAGGAAGGGCAACCGGTCGTATAAAACTATGGTGTATGATCTAAGAGGCGAGGTGTGCAAAAAAAGCCAGCATTAAGTAAGGGCTGTTGATAGGGGGTGTTAAACCTTGTGCAGACTCCTTCGAAAATGATTTTTGAGTACAAGACGTTGATGGTGATTCATCTGTCGGATGGAGGCAATAAGCCTTGTGCAGGCTTCTTCGGTAGGAGTAGGCTATGTTCCGGTACCGGTACATCTAGTTATAAAACCCGCTATAACAAATTATCGCGTATACTGCGATTTAAAATCCTAGTCAGGAAGGGTAACCGGTCGTATAAAACTATGGTGTATGATCTAAGAGGCGGGGTGTGCAAAAAAAGCTAGCAATAAGTAAGGGTTGTTGATGGGGGCGTTAAACTTTGTGCAGGCTCCTTCGAAAATGATTTTGAGTACAAGAGTGTTGAGGGTGATTCATTTGTCGGATGGAGGCAATAAGCCTTGTGCTGGCTTCTTCAGTAGGAGTAGGCTATGTCGGGATATCTAGTTATCGATTTAAAATCCTAGTCAGGAAGGGCAACCGGTCGTAAAACTATGGTGTATGATCTAAGAGGCGGGGTGTGCAAAACAGCCAGCATTAAGTAAGGGCTGTTGATGGGGGCGTTAAACCTTGTGCAGGCTCCTTCGAAAATGATTTTTGAGTACAAGACGTTGATGGTGATTCATCTGTCGGATGGAGGTAATAAGCCTTGTGCAGGCTTCTTCGGTAGGAGTAGGCTAGAATCGAACTCGGACCTCCGGGGGTAGCAGCTAATCACACTAACTACTACACCACAGAGGAGGACTATTTCAGTTTTACAGAACAGAATATTTTACAACCTTAATTGGTACTGTGTTTTAACCTCTCCGTACAGAGCTTACATGGGCTGAATGCTACTCAGCTAAGAAGACGTTCGTGAGTTACAAGTCGCTTATCAGCACACCGTGTTTTCGTTCAAGGTTACTACTACAGCCGGAAGATACGTGTACAATTTCAGCTAACACATGCATTCCGCTGCTCGCTCTGCGCTGATACAACTTCAAAGACTGTGGAAACAAACCTATAGCCTACAGTTTAGTTTAGTGTGCATGCCTCTCACCCGGTAGTCTCGGGTTCGATTCTCTTGGGAATAAAAATATGTTTTACAGAGTTTAAATCGCAAGAATTTGTTGAGTTGCCCTTCCTGACGCAAAACTAGCAGTATCTAGCCTCTTACATCATACACTATAGTTTTCGGCCGGTTGCCCTTCCTGACAAATCGGATTAAGAATCTGTTTTGTTTTAAGACTAGTTGTCCTTCTTGACGCAAAACTGGTAGTATCTAAGCTCTTACATCATACACTATTGTTTTCGACCGGTTGCCCTTCCTGACGTCAAAGAACTCGGATTAAGAATCTGACACGAGAATCGGGGATTTACAGCTAGATGCTCTTCTTAGATTTTAAATCGCTGTATCACGAACTATTGTTTTACAGCCGGATGCCCTTCCTGACACAAAACTAAGATTTTAAATCGCAAGAATTTGTTGAGTTACCCTTCCTGACGCAAAATTGGCAGTATCTAGCCTCTTACATCATACACTATTGTTTTCGACCGGTTGCCCTTCCTGACGTCAAATAACTAGGATTAAGAATCTGTTTTACAACTTCTAACACGAGAATCGGGGATTTACAGCTAGATGCTCTTCTTAGATTTTAAATCGCTGTATCACGAACTATTGTTTTACAGCCGGATGCCCTTCCTAACGCAAAACCAAGATTTTAAATCGCAAGAATTTGTTGAGTTGCCCTTCCTGACGCAAAACTAGCAGTATCTAGCCTCTTACATCATACACTATTGTTTTCGACCGGTTGCCCTTCCTGACGTCAAAGTACTCGGATTAAGAATCTAACACGAGAATCGGGGATTTACAGCTAGATGCTCTTCTTAGGTTTTAAATCGCTGTATCACGAACTATTGTTTTACAGCCGGATGCCCTTCCTGACGCAAAACTAAGATTTTTAAATCGCAAGAATTTGTTGAGTTGCCCTTCCTGACGCAAAACTAGCAGTATCTAGCCTCTTACATCATACACTATTGTTTTTGACCGGTTGCCCTTCCTGACGTCAAAGAACTCGGATTAAGAATCTGTCGAGAATCGGGGGTTTTACAGCTAGATGCTCTTCTTAGATTTTAAATCGCTGTATCACTACAGCCGGATGCCCATCCTGACTAAGATTTTAAATCGCAAGAATTTGTTTTAAGACTCAAGTCTTGTTATGTTTCTTTCGTAATCCGCAAGTCTAAACATGCATATCGCTGCACACTCTTGCCTTCGCGATGCGTGTTCGATAATTGTTTTCAACCGGTTGCCCTTCCTGACGTCAAAGAACTCGGATTAAGAATCTGTTTTACAACTCGAGAATCGGGGTTTTACAGCTAGATACTCTTCTTCGATTTTAAATCGCTGTATCACGAACTATTGTTTTACAGCTGGATGCCCTTCCTGACGCAAAACTAAGATTTTAAATCGCAAGAATTTGTTGAGTTGCCCTTCCTGACGCAATACTAGCAGTATCTAGCCTCTTACATCATACACTATTGTTTTCGACCGGTTGCCCTTCCTGACGTCAAAGAACTCGGATTAAGAATCTAACACGAGAATCGGGGATTTACAGCTAGATGCTCTTAGATTGTAAATCGCTGTATCACTACAGCCGGATGCACTTCCTGACGCAAAAGCGTGTACACATCACCTATCGATAATGTATGTATCGAATATCGTACTAAACTTCTCCTGCCAGAGCGTACGACTATCGCTTGTGTGTGCACGAACTTAAAGCATAAAGAATAGCAATGTATAAAAATCTTGTAAACAAAGCAGCAGCATTAAGTATACCCATGTTTAAATGCGTGTACACATCATGTATCCATGATGCACGCAGTACTAAACTTATTCCATTAGAATGTACAAAGTTCGCATGTGATTGTGCTGCTATCTTAGCATAGCCTATGTGCATGAACTAAAATCATAAAGAATAGTTATGTGTAAAAAATATTGTGAACATAGCAGAATGTTTACTACGTAGGTGTAGACATTGAACTTTGCATGCTGAGGCAGCATACTACGTGACCGTGACGTCACGACCACGTGCTCTTGTTTGGTAAACATAGCCACGTGCTTTTTGACAGCTGTCTTCTTGACGAATCCTAACCTCACTTTGAAGGACAATAGAGCGTCGCTAACCTCACTGCTGCCATCTTTACGGCGGTAAACCTCAAGGCTGCCACCTTATGCATGTTATAGCGCGGAATTTAAAATCCAACAACGGAACATTGTTAACCTCACTCTTGTCGTCTTTACGGCAGTAAACCTCAAGGGCTGCCACCTTATGCATGTTGTAGCGCGGAATTTATAATCCAACAACAGAACATTGCTAAACTCTCTGCTATCATCTTGAAAAGTTCAGTGTTCCAAACACTAGTTCGAAAAACGTAACTCATCGCACCTCGGGGATTTTCCATTCCTTGTTCTGAACATGAAACCATTTACAAATAAAGATTAAATTCTGCACTTAACAAAGTACAAGCGTTCTTGATGATAGCGATCGATGAGGCTGTTGCTCCTTTAGCCCTTTAGCCCTTTAGCCCATTAGCCCTTTAGCTCTTTAGCCCTTTAGCCCTTTTGCCCATTAGCCCTTTTGCCCATTAGCCCTTTTGCCCATTAGCCCCTTAGCCCTACAAGGAATGTGCGGTAAACTAATCTTCTTAGAACAAAGGTACCCCTGACATGTTCTAAACACATGTTGTATCGAGTACAGTGTTCAGTTCTACTTATTTAGTGTTCTAAACACTTCAATCAATGTTCCGATCACATGATAAAGTTAACGGCATAGAGTGCAGTGTTCGATTCCAGCCTTGTTACGATTCTTCTGTGATTTGCAAGTCTAAACATGCTTAATGACGTCATCACTGCAGCACGTGCTTACTCTAGCTATTCCGATGCAGGTTTAAACTTGTTCGATAGAGTTATGCCTTGACATAAGAGGAGGCCTTAACAGCTTATGAAAAAGCACGTCGAATTTTTCAAATTACCCGCCACCACATTTTATGAGGTTTAGTGCTGTAAAAAATACCTGCACGATGCAAAGCTAGCTTTCTTCATCAGAGCAGCCAACATCTTGTGTAAGCACCTCTAGGCCGTATCATAAGCAGCTGTGTATAGTCATCGTCTTGTCGCTGCTACCTCCCGCAAGCACCCCTAGGGCGTCTCATAAGAGCAGCAGTCATCTTGTGCAAGCGCTCTTAAGCTGTCTCATGAGAAGCTATGTATAGCCGCCATCTTGTAGAAATAGATAGCTGCCAATGCCAAAGGGCCTAAGTAGGAATCGAACCGTCCATCTCATCATTAGACTATGTTTTTCTTGTTCCTGATACTGCAAACCTAGGTATCAGGTAGAAAAATTTTGTCCTTTTTCGAGATATTTAACATTTTGCATTTAAACCCCAAATGTAATGAATCGAACCTGCACGGTACGTTATACTCTCTACCATAGCTAGACCTATCATGTTACGAAGACTTGCTTCATTACAAGCTGAAACAGAGCTAATGCTGAAGGGCCTAAGTTAGAACCGAACCGTTGATCTCATCATTAGACTATGTTTTACTTGTTCCCCATACTGCGAACCGAGGTAGAAAATTGTTTGTCCGTCTTGCTCTACGATGCATCGCTTTCGAGATATTTAACATTATGCATTTAAGCCCCAAATTTAATGAATCGAACTAGCACGACACGTTAGCCTCTAAGCTAAGAGCAACAGCCATCTTGCGCAAGCACCCTTAAGGCGTCTCATAAGGAGTCGTGTATAGCCGCCATCTTGAGTCCGCCATCTTGCGCAAGCATCCTTAGGGCGTCTCTAGCCAAGGATCCTTAAGCCGCCTCATAAGAGCAACCACCATCTTGCGCAAGCATCCCAAGGGCGTCTATGTATAGCGATCATCTTGCATAAGAACCTTTAAGGAGTCATGTATAGCCACCATCTTGTGCAATTAGCGTCGAGAGATGGCTGCTGTAGAATTTTTCTTTTTAAATTATCTAAAGAGTGTAGCACTGAGGTTTGCGATATAAGATGGCGGATGACAGCTGCGCGTGAGTTTGTAAAGCACGTGGAACTTTCCGCCACCACCTAAAGATGGCAGCACGGTGCTCAAAGATGGCGGATGACAGCTAACAGAACTTTTCAAATTACCCGCTACTACAGAGAGCAGCACGGTGCTCTGTTCATTAAAAGATGGCGGATGACAGCTAACGAAATTGCCCCGCATGAGGGCAGCACGGTGCTCTGTTCATTAAAGATGTCGGATGACAGCTAACGAAATTGCCCGCATGATAGCAGCATAGTGCTCTGTTGGTTAAAGATGGCGGGTGACAGCTGTCAAAAGAGCATGTGGCTTTGTAGAGCACGTGGAATTTGCCGCCACAACAAAGAGGGCAGCACTGTACTCTGTTGCTTAAAGATGGCTGTCAAAAAAAGCGCGTGGGTTTGTAAAGCATGTAGAATTTGCCGCCACCACATAGAGGGTAGCACGGTGCTCAAAGATAGCTGCTGTCAAAAAGCATTTTTCAAATTATCCGCCACCACATTTCAAAGGTATCTAGCTAAAGATGGCAGCACGGCGCTCTCTTGATTAAAGATGACGGATGATAGCTAACAGAACTTTTCAAATTGCCCGCTACTACGTGCTTAAGGTAGTAGCCATAAAGAGGGCAGCACTGTTGTCTCTGGATTAAAGATGGCGGATGACAGCTGTCAGAAAATCACATGGGTTTGTAAAGCACGTGGAATTTACCGCCACCACAAAGAGGGCAGCACGGTGATTAAAGATGGCTGCTGTCAAAAAAGCACATGGTTTTGTTTCCAAACAAGAGCACGTGGAATTTGCCGCCACCGGGTAGCACTGTTCTCTCTGGATTAAAGATGGCGGATGACAGCTGTCAGAAAAGCACATGGGTTTGTAAAGCGTGTAGAATTTACCACCACCACACAGAGGGCAGCACGGTGCTCTCTAGATTAAAGATGGCGGATGATAGCTTACAAAAAAGCGCATAGGTTTGTTTCCAAACAAGAGCACGTGGAATTTGTCGTCACTACATAGAGTGCAGCACTGAGGTTTGCAATGCAAGATGGCGGATGACGTACCACATTTCAAAGGTAAGTAGCTAAAGAGGGCAGCACGGTGCTCAAAGATGGCGGATGACAGCTGCACGTGGCTTTGTTTCCAAACAAGAGCACGTGGAATTTGCCGCCACTACATAGAGTGCAGCACTGTGGTTTGCGATGCAAGATGGCGGATGACAGCTGTGACGTACCACATTTCAAAGGTAAGTAGCTAAAGAGGGCAGCACGGTGCTCAAAGATGGCGGATGACAGCTGCACGTGGCTTTGTTTCCAAACAAGAGCACGTGGAATTTGCCGTCACTACATAGAGTGCAGCACTGAGGTTTGCGATGCAAGATGGCGGATGACGTACCACATTTCAAAGGTAAGTAGCTAAAGAGGGCAGCACGATGCTCAAAGATGGCGGATGACAGCTGCATGTGGATTTGTTTATCTCACGCTAGTGAGGTTAAGTTGGTAGCACTAAGGTTTAGGCCCGCCAAGATGGCAGCACTGCCGATGACAGGTGATGAAAGAGGGCAGCACAGTGCTCTGTGGTTTAAAGATGGCGGATGACAGCTGCACGTGGCTGTCAAAAAGCACGTGGCTTTGTTTACCACACGCTAGTTAGGTTAAGTTGGCACTACTGAGGTTTAGGCCCGTCAAGATGGCAGTACTGAGGTTAGCGATGCGTTGTTGTCTGTCAAAAAGCACGTGGCTTTGTTTACAAATCTGTTAAAAAGCACGTGGCTGTCAAAAAACACGTGGCTTTGTTTACCTCATGCTAGTGAGGTTAAGTTGGCACTACTGAGGTTTAGGCCCGTCAAGATGGCAGTACTGAGGTTAGCGATGCGTTGCTGTCTGTCAAAAAGCACGTGGCTGTCAAAAAACACGTGGCTTTGTTTACCTCACGCTACTTAGGTTAAGTTGGCACTAGTGAGGTTTAGGCCCGTCAAGATGGCGGCAGTGAGGTTAGCGATGCGTTGTTGTCGATGACAACTGTCAAAAAGCACGTGGCTTTGTTTACAAATTCAAATCTCCCGCCAAAATTCAAATTTCCCGCGCCGCGGGCGGAGGAGGAGGCGGCAGAACTGTCCCATTATACTACTGGCAGTGCTAGGGGTGCTACCACACAGTGGTTAATTGCCCAATCGCATGGCGCTGTTCATGTTAGTTGCAGATGAGGCATAACCAAAGAGGGCTTGTGTAGCTATGTTCAATATGACAGGAGTGTATATTTCTCTGAGTGCGGGGAGGGTTTGTTTTACAGCAGTACTGCTGGTATGTAAGTTATTTTTAAATTTCTTGTGTTAACTTCATATTTTGAATTCATGTCGGTTTATTCTATAATATTACTGACAACACAATACAGTCTAAGTGGGCTGCTGTTAATAACATATTAACCGACTGAAGCGCAACTTATAACATAGTTTCTTATGATCTATTGTCTGCTCTGTGCGCACACCGAAAGTTTTTAAGTACCTACACGACGCCACTGCAGCTCAGTCACCGTTATTAGATATTTTTTTTCATATTTCAAACATTGTTATAAAATATTGAATGTAAAACGTATAAAGCTACGATTTCCATGGTACTATTCTTCTGAAACTGGCTGATTCTCATAGATCGTAGTATGAAAGGGAAGCAGAGCCGAATGCATGCAACTCTTCCCAGTCTATAAAACACTCACTCGAGTGAAATAATCCCAGCACCGATCATGAAACCTACAGTTTCACTCGAATGTGAATGGAGCCAGTACTCCGTAAAGCGTGAATGTTGCTTCGAGTTCTTTCTTGAATCTACCTTCTTGAATAGTTACGAAAGTTAACGTCTTTAAGGTATTATATACGGAAAAAAGGGAAGTAGTGTAAAAGTTCATTTTTTATTTTTCATTCACCATTGATAGGTATTTACGGCTGTCGCCATGATGGCAGATTCCCTATCAGTTTTTAACCTAGACTTTTCTTAAATTATTTCAAAGAAATTGGGAAATTATCAAACATCTCTCTTGGTAAATTATTCCAATCCCTAATTCATCTTCCTAGAAAAGAATATTTGCCCTCTTGAATTTCAACTTTATCTTCATATTGTGATCTATCCTACTTTTAAAAACTCCATTCAAGCTTATTCGCCTACTAACGTCATTCCATACCATTTCTCTAATAACAGCTCGGAAAATACCACTTTGCCGAACAGCTCTTCTCCTTACTCCCAAGTCTTCCCAGCCTAAAGTATGCAAAATTTTCGTAATAATTATCTCTTTTCTGACATATCCGAAACACATCGTACTGCGTTGCATTAGATCTTTTCCAGTTCTCGAATCAAGTAATCCTGGTAAAGGTCTCATACACTCCTGGAATTATACTTTAATTAGGGGCGTACCAGTGACTTATCCGCCCTCTCCTCTACATCTTTCTCAGTGATATAAGATATGGTTAAACAAATCAGAACAAAATCCTTAAATAGCTCTGTTATCATAGCCAGTACAGTAAAACTGTACATGATTGGAAATTGTATTCTCTATAATGTTTGTCAATCAATCAATCACTACTGATCTGCATTTAGGGCAGTCTCCCAGGTGGCAGATTCCCTATCTGTTGTTTTCCTAGCCTTTTCTTAAATGATCGAAAAGAAATTGGAAAATCATTGAACATCTCCCTTGGTAAGTTATTCCAATACCTAACTCCCCTTCCTATAAAAGAATATTTGTCCCAATTTGTCCTCTTGAATTCCAACTTTATCTTCATATTGTGATCTTATGTTATGTATCGATAGAAATGCTAATAACATGCATATTTGAGAATTAAATTTTAATCCTCCCCCTAAACTACCATTTCGCGCAGAGTAAATAAAATAATTTATAGCCTAGACTGTAGTACATTATTTCCCGACTTTACATACCTATTTTCATTAAATTTTGTATGGCCATTTTCTCGTGGCTCGTGATATGGACTAAGCAACAAAAATCTAAATTCATTAATAACTCTTGATATCATAGCCAGTACAGTAAAAATATAAAAGACGTAAATGATCAGCATGATCGTTGTTATTTAGCACTTATCGATAGGAAAACTAATTATAGAGATGTTTGAGAATAACATTTTAGTCTTCCTGAACTACCATTTCACTCAGCGTCAATAAAATTATGTATAGCCTAAAGTGTACAGAAACCGTCTAAAGAATGCAAAAGCATACCCCGGAGCAGATACAGATTGAGACCACAACTTGGTAGTGGGAGATCTGTACGTGCGGTTGAAAAAAGTGAGAAAGGGTTAACCAAGAGAAAACTTTGACCTAGGAATTCTAAAGGAAAAAGGTAAAGGAAAGGAGCTGAAAGACATATTTATGTCAAAATGGATTAGAAGTTCTAATGAAGAAAGTGCAAATGAGGCATGGAAGAGGATGAGAGAAAACCTCGCCGATTCTGCAGAAGAAGTAGTTGGGAGAAAGGACATCTGCAAGAATAAGGAATGGGTCACAAATGCAATGCTGAGCAAGATGGAAGAAAGAAGGAAATGGAAGAATGTAGGATCAGAGGAAGGGAAACAAATGTACAGAAAACTGAACAACTAAAGAGTGAAACAGATCAAGCAAGGAAGACATGGATGAAAGAGAGATGTGAAGAGAGAAACTAGAAATGGAAGGGAAATATGAAATGATGTATAAATTAGCTTCACAACTGGTATTTGAAGGGAGGGAAAGGAGGACCAGTATGGAAATAGAAATGATGGCACATTGGTGTATAAACATGAAGAAATAAGGGGAAGGTGGAAAGAGTATGTAGAGTGCCTATGTGAGTATCAAAGAGATGAGTGTGATCAAAGAACAAATATAGAAATAGAAGATGAGACAAGAGTAATAGAATATGAAAAAGGATACAGAATTTTGGAAGGGGAGGTAGAAAAGGTTTTGAAAGAAATGAAGAGTCGCAAAACAAGTAGGATTGATGGATCACCGATAGAACATTTTTTAAGAGTCGGAAATAAAGTAGTGAAAACTAACATATTCCTCTAATAAGATATATGAAAGCGACGAACGGCCAGATGATTTTCCTTCAGTAGTATTAGTACAGATTGAAAATAAAAGAATTCAAATAAATGTGAAGATTTTAGAACCATCAGTCTGATCACATATGCAGCCAAAATATTACTGAGAGTACTGAACAGAAGACTGCATGGAAGGCTAGACAATTGTATCTCTGAGGAACAGTATGGCTTCATGAGAGGTAAAGGAACAAAGGATGCAATTGGACTATTGTTGTTGCTATTTGCTTTACGTCGCACCGACACAGATATGTCTTATGGCGACGATGGGATAGGAAAGTCCTAGGAATGGGAAGGAAGCGGCCGTGGCATTAATTAAGGTACAGCCCCAGCATTTGCCTGGTGTGAAAATGGGAAACCACGGAAAACCATCTTCAGGGCTGCCGACAGTGGGGCTCGAACCCACTATCTCCCGATTACTGGATACTGGCCGCACTTAAGCGACTGCAGCTATCGAGCTCGGTAATTGGACTATTAAGAACATTAGGTGAGAGATACATTGAAAGAAGAGGAGAAATGCGGTATATGCTCTGCTCATTGACCTGGAAAAAGCTTTTGACAGAGTACAGTGGAAAAAGGTAATGGACATTCTAAGCAGGAACGGAGTCGACTGGAAGGAGGGAGACTGATTAAGAATCTGTATCTACAGCAGAAGATACGAGTGCAGATAGGGAATGAGATGACAGAGGAAACCACAATTGGAAGGGGAGTAAGACAAGGCTGCTGTCTCTCCCCCATACTTTTTAATATGTATTTGGAAGAGATTATCCATAAATGCATGAATGGAAAAAGAGGAGTGAAAGTTGGTGGTAGGAGAACAGAATGTATTCGATTTGCTGATGACATGATCCTACTGGCAGAGAGTGAACGAGCTATCATGGCGATGCTAACAGATCTGAATGCTGTCTGTGAAGAATTTGGAATGAGAATTAATAAGAGAAAGACAACATGTATGGTGATAAGCACAAGAAAAGTGAAGAAAACGATAAAGTTAGGGCAGGTAATAATAGAACAGGTGGATGCTTTCAAATATTTGGGAAGTGTAATAACAGGGGACACGAGGTGCACTCGAGAGGTGAAAACTCGTACTGCGATTGCGAAGGAAGCATTTAATAAGAGAGTCAACTTTTTTTGTGGGGAATGGATAGAGACTTGAGGAAGCGATTCGTGAAGTGCTTTGCATAGAGCGTGGCACTGCATGGAGCTGAGACATGGGCATTGAGAAAAGAGGACGAAAGAAGACTGGAAGCATTTGAGATGTGGATTTGGAGGAGAATGGAAAGTATACAATGGATAGAAAAAGTAAAGAATGAAGAAGTCTTGAGAAGAGTTGGGGAAGAGAGAAATGTATTAAAAGTAAACAAGAAGAGAAAGCACTGTTGGATTGGTCATTGGATGAGGAGATTTTGCTTGCTTTTAGATGCTATAGAAGGAACGGTAACTGTAAAAAGACAAAGAGGACGGAGAAGATATCAGATGCTGGACAGTATCAGGGTAGAATACAAGTATGAGGAAAAAAGGGTGACGAGACAGGATTGTGTGGAGAGCTGTCATGTGAAGACCTACCATATGGCAGAACACTGATGATGATGATGAAAGTGTAGTGCCATATTCTTCGACTTTACATACCGATTTTCATTGTTTAGTCGTTTCCCCGTGATGCAAGTACAGACAGACAGATAGACAGACAGACACAGCCAGATAATAATAATGTTACTTGCTTTACGTCCCACTAACTACTTTTACGATTTTCGGAGATAACGAGGTGCTAGAATTTTGTCCCGCAGGAGTTCTTTACGTGCTGTTAAATCTACTGACACGAAGCTGGCGTATTTGAGCACCTTCAAATACCACCGGACTGAGCCAGGATCGAACCTGCCAGGTTGTGGTCAGAAGTCCAGCGCTCTACCGTCCGAGCTTATTCAACTCGGTAACGACACAGAGATGACGGAAAATGAAATATTGCATTTCCTTCTTACTGTCGACACAACCGATACGGAAATGCCATTTTTAAATTTCTGAGCACTGTACAGATAAAACTCTTTCCTGAGCATTGTACAAGCAAAATTCTTATTTTATAGAGTAGACTAGCTGACGTGCCCGTGCTTCGCTACTTAATGAGCAGGCCGTAAACACTCTTCTGCTGTATTCCGTTAAATTAACACACCGTTCATTCCAATCAGCGCTTCAGAGTTGTCTAACTCGCCAGTTAATTCCTGCCAATATTCAGGTAGGCTGTTTTACTCGGCATGCAACAGTAATCCCATCTATCGGAGATGAGAGCGTGAGCTTTGGGTCGACGGATACAACTGGAGAGGAAGGCCAGTACCTCGCCCAGGTGGCCTCATTTGCTATGCTGAACAGGGGCCTTGTGGGGGGGGGGCGAATATTGGGAGGGGCAGACAAGGAGGAGGGAAAGAACCATCCGTGGCCTGAAGTTAGGTACCATCCCGGCATTTGCTATGAAGAGAAGTGCGAAACCAATGAAAACCACTTCGAGGATGGCTGAGGTGGGAATCAACCCACCTCTACTCATTTGACCTCCCGAGACTGAGTGGACCCCGTTCCAGCCCTCGTATCACTTTTCAAATTTCGTGGCAGAGCCGGGAATCGAACCCTGGGGGTGGCAGCTAATCAAGCTAACCACTACACCACAAAGGCGGACCACTATTCTCATTCGAGGGATAAATCAATGAAAGTAGCCGTCTGAAAGAGACGTCTTCATACTTGATCTCTAACAATCCATGATCTAACAATGTCTCAATTTCTTTCTAATATTGTGGTTGAAAATAAGAGGAAGTTCCGCCACACATCCCTACAACTGTTCTTTGAAAATCCACCTATGTTCATAAGAAACAGAACACCTTGAAAGACTAGAGGTAGGAAGTCCATATTCACACGATATGCGCATTAGTATGTTCTGCAGAAACGATTAGCATTTCAGTCACCTAGGTTCAGCACGTGTCCTGTTACCTAATAGGTACTGGGTCGTCCATGGGCACTGATAACATGTTCCATGCGTGATGGCATCGACGCGTATAAGGCGCGAATGGCGTCCTGGGGTATAGCCATCTATGCTGCATTCACATGGTTCCACAGTTCATCTTTGGTGGTTGGCATTGGGTCACAGCGCCGCATCCGTCGTTTCACTATATCCCGCACATTTTCGATTGGCGACAAGTCCGGTGATCGGGCGGGCCAGGGCAACAGTCTGAAATCCTGGGACAACAAGAAGGCACATATTCCTGCATCAAGATGTGGTCGCGCATTGTCCTGATGAAATATGGCGTCTGGGGTGTCGTGCAGAAAGGATATGGCTACTGGTCGCAGGATGTCATTCACGTAGGTCAAACTGGTCACAGTGCCCTTGACACGCACATGCTGTGATTCGTAGTTGTACCCAATAGCACCCCACACCATGTCCGACTCGTTGGCTGAATGGTCAGCGTACAGGCCTTCGGTTCAGAGGGTCCCGGGTTCGATTCCCGGCCGGGTCGGAGATTTTAACCTTCATTGATTAATTCCAATGGCTCAGGGGCTGGGTATTTGTGCTGTCCCCAACATCCCTGCAACTCACACACCACACATAACACTTTCCTCCACCACAATAACACGCAGTTACCTACAAATGGCAGATACCGCCCACCCTCATCGGAGGGTCTGCCTTACAAGGGCTGCACCCGGCTAGAAATAGCCACACGAAATAAATAAAAGCCCACACCATAAACGCCTTGATCTGGCGCTGCATGGTGCGAATGCAGTCAATGTGATGCCTCTCCCCCTGTCTGCGGCGAACCAAAATGCGGCCATCACTTTCAAACAAACAAAACCTGGATTCGTCCCAAACACTATCTGCTGCCATTCCTGTCCACAATGACGTCGTTCCATGAACCATTGCAGTCTAGCATGTTTATGCAAATTAGTCAAAGGTAGGCGGAGAAGTGGAAGACGCGCCGGTAACCCAGACCGTTATAAACGGCGACGGACTGACGCTCCTGATAGTGTACGATATATTACACTGTTCCACTGTTGCACCAGAGCCGAAGAGGACGCAGAACTCTCCTGAATGACATTCGGATGAGGTGTCAATCTTCTCGGGGGGGGGGGGGGAATCTGGGTCGTGCAACCAGACCCATCTCGTCGTGTTCTACGGCCTTCTGTGAACAATTCTGTACACACCCGTTGCATTGCCGACACACTTCTTCTCGCATGAGCAGCAATTTCCCGGATGGATGCATCACGTTCTCTCATGCTAATAATGCGCCCTCTTTCAAACTCACTCGTCTGACGGTACGGTTCTCGCATACGTCTGCGAGGCATCCTGCACGTCTGCTCAAGTCACGCTGATCCATTACCTTCGGTTTATAGCGACAACGAGAGCCGCAGGCACGTTTTACCAGTCGATGGTGGTGTGCCGAGATAATGATGTGGACCTTGAACCTGAGGCCCGACATGTTCAAATGCTAATCATTTCCTCAGAACATACTAGTGCACATGTCCCGTGAATATGAACTACCTCTCTCTAGTCTTTCATGGTGTTCTGGTTTTTATGAACATGAGTGTAGATTAGAGTGGCGCTAATCTTGTGACTAAAATGCAGACTACCTCTTGTCTGTTAATGTTCAAGAATGTATTTCGTGGTGAACTCAAAATGACTTACTGACTTATCGGATGTTCCCCTTTTCACAGGACAGTTGCAGTGCTGGATCGACTTCCTTCAGCCGTGGCAGTGGAAACTCTACATGACGTTAGTTGCAGCGACGCTGTTCGTTCTACCAGCACTCATCATCACAGCCTGCTACACAGTGATAGTCTTCACTATCTGGAGCAAAAGCAAGATCTTGATGCCAGTGACCAGAAAACAACGGCACATCAAGAGTAAGGACTACACTGTTATATCAGAAAGTCAGGAGATGGGGAGGTTTGAATTCCACCGTTGGTAACCCTGAAGATAGTTTCCCATTTTCACAACAGGCACATGCTGGAACTATACCTTAATTAAGGCCACGTCCGCTACCTTCTCAATCCCAACCTTTTTACACCCTTACGTTACCTTCGATAAACCACTATATTAGCAAGAAAAGAAATTAAAAGTTCTGTATTGGGGTCACGGCTGCAAATTTTAACGTAGAATACGTACTGCTTGATAGGTTTAATCAAAATATAATACGTAGTCAGTATGGGTCTGTAAGAAATCAAAAATCTGTAGAACCATCATTAGACCAGTGGCACTGTATGGAACAGAGTGTTGGCTAGTTACAAGGAGATACGAACAACAGCTGCAAGTCATGGAGATGAAGATGCTTCACTGGCCAATGGGACTCACTAGACTGTATCACATTAGAAATGAGGATGTTTAGATGGCATTTGGTGTGGCTCCAATCCCTGACAAAATGAGAGAGAATCGTTTGCGATGGTCTGGCCACGTGCTACGCACAAACGATTTTTCAGTTGCGAGGAGGGCATTGCACTAAAGTCCTGAGGGCCGAAGACCATGAGGGCGACCAAAGAAGGTGATACCCCATCGCTGACCGACGGCAGACTGACCTCCCTTCCGGGGCGAACCTCGCCTTTATAGAGTTCGGAGGCTCGCGTGTACGGTGGACAGCACTTCCAGGGAGGGAGCGTCAGCCGGATTATCGGCCGAGGCGATGGGACACCACGAGAGGCACATGCCCCTTCGTGCAACTTTATTATGGTAATAATGGACAAATACAGGTCAAACAAGAAAACATTATTGTGCAAAACAACACCACGTCCTGACTGCAAAGAATATAGAGCCGCTGCACTGTCTGTGAACACCTGTAGGCTATCGAAGAAATCGGTTGCTGGATCTTCCAGGGCATGATGCACTGCGAGGACCGCCGCCGCCGTCTCAACCACATTGATGGTCCGGAGAACCTCGAAGGCCTGAGCCCAGGCTGTCCGTAGTTGAGAGGCCACAGCTGCGATGGAGTAGGGCTTCGCATCGGCGTAAATACTCAGGACCCGGTTGCCGATGGACATGCGTCTAGGTTGAGCGAGCAGGTCTGGGATGATAAGACGTCGAACCCAGAAGAACTCTTGCGCCAAAATGTGGTGCGCAGGGAAGACCGGCCACCCCATGACCCAGCTAAGCCATGAGAGGTAGCCAGCCGCCTGTTGGAGCTGAGAGGGAGAGAATGTATGCAGGTCGCGCACAATGAGGCGGGTGCATTCCTGTGTGGCATGGTGCATGGTCACTTCCTGACTCGCTATGTCAATAGTTACGCCAAGGTAAGTAAGGATGGGTGTCGGGTGCAACACCGATTTCCAGTAGTTAAGGGTGATGCCCAGAATGTGTCAGGTAAGTGTCGATCTGCTGCATGAGAGCAGGAATCAGATCAGGGGAATGGATGAGCCAATCGTCCAAGTATGGGATCATGTGGACGTTGAACTCCTGGGACAGAAGTTGTGGCAGCTGTGGCCCATCGTTGCATAACCGAGGGAGCCAGACTGTGTCCCATCGGCAGGCGGGTCCAGCGATATCGGACCCCGCGGTATGAGATTCCGTAGGGGTGCCGAGTATCGCTCAAGCTCTGCCCCGGACCATTGCCCTCCATTCCCACTGCAGACTCCAGGATGTGACCTGGCGTGGATCTTGTGCGTTGTTTTGTTTCTGTTTGCCTTTTCAGCTCTTTTATTGTTCTTTTCTCGTATGCATACACATTATGTGTAATTATTGGCCCTTTATGGGCTCTATGTATATTCTGGCTGCAATGTGTATATTTTGAGTTAATAAAGCACTTGAGGGGAGTGCCTCGGTTGTCTAAGGGGGTAACCTCCAGGACTTGCTCCTGGGCACCCGGGGTGTCTCTCTCTCGCCTGCTCTCTTCCTCGGCCACCGCGGCTCTCGCCAGTGCTGTTTCCATCTTACACGCGCCCGCCTGTTTTCTATAAAAGCCGACGGGTCCGCGGACTGGCGAGCAGTCTGTGTGTGTCCCATAGGAATAAACCTATCAAGCAGTACGTATTCTACGTTAAAACTTGCAGCCGTGACCCCAATACAGACCCTTTAATTTATTTTCTTGCTAATGTAGTGGTTTATCGAATGTTTTCGGCAACGTAAGGGTGTATAAGGGTTAGGATTGAGAAGGTATCGGCCGTGGTCTTAATTAAGATACAGCCCAAGCATTTTCCTGGTGTGAAAATGGGAAACCACGGAAAACCATCTTCAGCGCTGCCGACAGTGGGATTCGAACACACTGTCTCCAGGATACAACCTCACAGCTGCGCGTTCTTATCCGCACAGCAAACACGCCCGGTATATGTGTTTTCTAGTAATGATTTAAATTATTTCGATTTTTAAAAACTTCCATGTTTTTGTAACCATCACCGGCCCAAATACGGTTCCATATCCCCATAGGAATAAATTTATCAAGGTAATATTTGATAATTTTCCAAATTCTTTGAAATCATTTAAGAAAAGGCTGGGTAAACATTTTTTTTTTTAATCAGTTTACGGTCCAGATTTGGTTTCTCCTCTGGACTCAGCGAGGGATCCCGCCTCTACCGCCTCAAGGGCAATGTCCTGGAGCGTGAGACATTTGGTCGGGGGGGTAAACTGGGGAGGAGGACCAGTACCTCCCCAGGCGGTCTCGTCTGCTATGCTGATCAGGGGCCTTGTGTGGGATAGAAAGATTGGAAGGGATAGGCAAGGAAGAGGGAAGGAAGCGTCCGTGGCCTGATGTTAGGTACCATCCCGGCATTTGCCTCGAGAAGAAGTGGGATACCATGAGAAACCACTTCGAGGATGGCTTAGGAGGGAATCGAACCTCTTCTACTCAGTTGACCTCCAGAGGATGAGTCGACCCCGTTCCAGTCCTCGTACCATTTTTCAAATTTCGTGGCAGAGCCGGGAATCGAACCCGGACTGGCAGCTAATCACACTAAGCTCTACATTACAGAGGTGGACTTTTTTAGTTTGATGTCACGCGAACGCTAATGCATCAAAGGTTTTCGGCGACACAAAGATGGCTAGGGGCTAGGATTGGGAAGGTAGCGAGCGTACCATCTTCAGGACTGTTGACGGCGGGTTTCGAACCCACCATCTCCCGAACAGGTAAAACATTTGATAGGAAATCTACCACTTAGGTAACAGTCCTAAATGCAGATCAGTGATTGATGATAGTTGTCGCTGTTCAGATAATAGATTTGTGTCATCTCCACGGAGAAAAAGAACATTCTCAAAGAGATCAAATGATCATATCTTGAAAACCGGTACATTTCTTCATCCCAAGAAAGCTTTTCAGAACAGGCGGTTAATCAACCAAAAACCAGGACTGTCCCGGTAAAATCAAGGCGTTTTGGTGACCTGATCTTATCCATTCAAATATGTCAGGCTCTTGTCGATAGATTTACTGGCACATAAAGGAACGCCTGCGGGACTAAATTCCGGCACTATGGCTTCTCCTCCGAAAACCGTCAAAAGTAGTTAGTATGACGTATAACCAATTACATTGTTGTTGTTATTATTATTATTATTATTATTATTATTATTATTATTATTATTATTATTATTATTATTATTATTATTATTTCAAGATTCCATTTTTATTTTATTTGCATCTTGTAGTCCTTCATGACTGTGCCCATACCGTTCAGCAATTTCTTCAGATGGTGGCCTAAGTGGCTCAGATGGTAGAGCACTGGGTTTCTAAGCCCAAATTGGCAGTCTCAATCCCAGTTCAGTCCGGTGACATTCAATGATGCTCAGATACTCCAGACTCATGTCAACAGATTTACTGACACACAAATGAACTGCTGTGGAGAAACCTGTTTGCCCAGCCAAGGCGGTAAAAGAGTGCTCGCTTCCCCCTGAAGGATGAGTTTGATTCCCCTTTAGGAAGTCAAAGAATTTAAGAAAATATATTTCCATTTCTTCAGGTGCAGATGGCCCTCACTCTGCCTACTCCAGAAACTGAGTACCAGGTTAATTTCTGGGTGAAACAGGCAGCCAGGTATAGAGTGAACCACACTCCGTGCTTAGTCCTGAGGTTGCGGATAGTGCCTTTACCTTCCGCTCCTCCAAGCATCTTTATGGCCTGTATGGAGATGATACCTTTTATTCAAATAAAATAATAATACTGTATGATCAGAAAATATCATAGTTTTGATTTCCTCTCCTTGAACTGTGATTTCCTTTCTTCTAAGTTCCCCTTTGATTTCCTTTACTGCCTCTTCTGCATAAACAACAAAAAGAAGTGGGGTTAGTTGTTTCATTTTCATAACTCTCATCAATTCTCATTCCTGTTCTGTTAGTAGTTCATAGTAAATTAGGAAATACTACTGAGATGAACTCCACTTGAAGTGACTTTTCTCAGCTGCCAAGATCATAGCAGGAAGAATTAATTTATGTGCATGAATTAAATACCTACCCGTGCATGCCAACAGGTGTTACAGAACTCTATCTTAAGAACATGAATGTCAAATCTGTTTGAAACTGGAATTTATTTTGAGAACTCTTGGAGCAAGACAATTTTAACAGTAATTTTTTAATTGTTATTATTGTTACTGTTATTGTCATTATTATTTTATTTAGCTTAGGTCATATTGTACACAAATTTACAAAACTTGTCCAGCCATTTTATTGCCCATTCAGAGGCATTTACAAAGTCCTCTACAGATCCAGCGAAAACACTGGTGCACATTCCATGTTTGATTTGGTGCACCATAGCTACTGTCTGGGGAAGCTCTCATACCCTACTTCTGGAGCAACAAACCACATCGTCCATGTTTGGTTAGGCATTGTTCGAAGTAACCCACCGGGTGAGTTGGCCATACGGTTAGGGGCACACAGCTGTGAGCTTGCATCTGGGAGATAGTGGGTTCGAACCCCACTGTCGGCAGCCCTGAAGATGGTTTTCCATGGTTTCCCACTTCCAAAACAGGCTGTAAGGTCACGGCTGCTTGCTTCCCACTTCTTGCCCTTTCCCATCCCATCGTCACCATAACACCTATCTGTGTCGGTGCAACGTAAAGCAACTAGAAAGAAAAGCAAAGTAACCCAAGTTTTTCATTGCAAATCAAAACAATCTGGAAGGAAATGCCTGCCACTCATTTGGAACTGCATTGGTCAATTCCAATCTCCATTCACATGCTGCATTATATTTTTGCTAATGACCTCTTGTGCCATTTTAACTGGTGGGAATCTTGCTTTTAGGCATCCAAAATCTACCACTATATCTTAATGGAAGGGGAGAACCTAGTTTGCTGGTATTTTCTTTCTCTAGGATGTTCTACGTGACTAACCATGGACAACCAGGAGAGAGGAATGGATTTCACAGAACTTCTATTGTTATGAATGTTAAGAAATATTTGAGTGCCTGAATTTTACTTTAAAAAGAGGTTTTTAACATACCAGTAAATCTGACACATGTCTCTCTCACTTTAAGTGTTCTTAAATACCATACCACTGTGTAACGACTTGATCTTTGCAACCTTGACCGGGGAAGGTGAACATGTAGTGAATTATGTTTTACAACTGGTCACACAATATTTGGCAACCTTCACTATAAAGCTGAAGGAAGCCTGTCAGTAATGCATACTTCATAATTAAAGAAATTTGAAGCTGGATCATATTTGAACTCACCACATACTATTCGAATCCTGCTTCCTTCTACTTTTGTAGTGTTTAGTCTGAAGACTGGTTTGTGGCTGGACTTGTTTGCCATAATTTGATTGATGTATACAAGCTATGGTCATCTTCTGCAGTTCTTCCTTTCCCTTACACACAACCTTCCATAATTCTATGCAGAAAACTTTCTTGCCTTGACACATATTCTGTCCAGTTGTCTTTCCTTTAGGTCAAATATTTTCCACAAGCATGGGCTCTTCCAAGTTGTTTTTAGTATTTTCTCATTAGTTTTTCCCCCCAGGCAATTTTTCAGTATGTACCCTTCTGTAACCACACATCTGGAATATACTGCAATCTGTCCTAATGGCAAATAATTACATTGTAATAGACTCTACGCTAACAGAGGCTATCACCTTGTTTATACTTGCATACAATTACATGAGACTGATGATCAAAGATTCCCTCAGAATGAATAGTTCGTAAATGCATTTAATGTATTGTGTAAATTAACCCCACATTTTAAATATAAATCCCTTAGCTGACTAACATTATGAAAATTCCATTTCCTTTAACTTCCACATTTTTATAGTTTTATTAATATGTCTAAACCAAACTTCAAGCCATACTTAAAGCTTTATACTGTAACTCTGTTGTACAGATGGTGACCACAATTATGCAGAAGATCCAGATTCCCGGCGTGCAAGCTCTAGAGGCCTCATCCCAAAGGCGAAGATCAAGACGGTCAAAATGACTTTTGTAATTGTATTTGGTAAGACTGTCACTAAATATTCATTCACAAATTATACTATAAGACAGAAATATCTAATAGGTTTAAAAAATACTCATTCAGTCGCATTTCATACTTTCCTCAAACAATAATTGATGTTGTGACTTGTTCGATCCTTTTTAGTATGGTACTGAATTCTTTTTCAAAGCATATCTAGCTTCTGCTCATGGAAAGTTATAGTACTGACAATGGAAGTAACACACTTTTAATTCACATTCCATCAGCTCAAGAAATCACAATCCAATCAAAATAACAATGAACTGCGGTCACTTGTTCTGCAAATTCTTTCAAAATCACAGCAATTTCTTCCAAAATGAGCTGATTTGAGACGCATTCTTTTTTCATTTGTAAGAAAGGCTCCAGTTTAATAGGAACTGGATAGAAATTCAGAACATAGAATTTCGATTCAGTTAGTATTAATGTATTGAAGGAGTTATATCATGTCTAGAATCCCAGTTTTGAAAGCCTCCGCCAGAACAAATGAGATCAAGATTGCATAATATAGTACATGATAACCAGAGATGGAAAGTAGTCAAATTACTTGTAATGATTACATTCTTAGTAACATTTACTTGTAATTTAATTCTTGAAATAAAATTTTAATCATTACATTCTAGTAATTGATGTATATCACACAGAAGCAGAAATGTGAAAAAATAATGAAAATATATTTTTCGGTTCTACTACAGCAGCTACAATAGCTTCACCAGTTCTGGATGAGGTACTTTCTTACCTCCCCAGCACTTTAAAAGACATTCCAACTATGTAGAGAGAAAGAAACTCTTGGTCATGTCCTGGGATTCTACACACACAGGGAGCTCCTAAGAAACATGCACCACCACCAGATCAGATCCTTCATTGCCGAAGAACTGAGAAAGAAGGGGTTCAATGACTGGCCATAAACGGTAGTTCTCAGAGAATTGATATCATAGTCTATAAAGACAACAGCTCTCAAGGATTCATATCAGATCCAACTGAAAGATTCGAGCACTATAGCAGTCTAAATACCACCTTCAGGAAATCGAAATAACAGGGATAATGGTCGGAGTTCGCGGTACTGTAGCTCGTCACTTCATTGCCACATGGAAGCGCTTTCAACTTCCAATGAAGTTCATCCCCGAAATTGCGACACTCATCCTCCGAGGCTCCATCAAGGTCCTGAGACACCACCTCTACATCTACAGCTCTGAAATGCCACACTAATTATACTGTTCCTTTATAATTTACAGTTTTCTTCAATTAATAGATCTGTACAGAAAATTGTATATGTTTTACCTTGTACTTAGTGGCAGCCTGTAAATACAGGAGAGGTTCCTAAATAAATGGAAATTTAAAAAATGAAATACAGGTATTCCTTCAAGTGCCCCTGTGAGGCATCTTTTCAGTAAATGCAAAGATGTACTTTCCCTCTTTAGATATCAAGGATTAGCGATGAGAATTTTAAGAACCAGTTAATTATTTGCAAAGTAAATAGAAAATAATTTTAAATTCCAAAAGTCATTAATTAAATTAAAAATGATGGGAAAGAGTCATTTTGAAAATTTCAAGGAAAGTTATCATGTTTAGTCCCACCTAGTGATTAATAAATGGCGTGTGGCCTCTGGAGAGGCCTGGTGCAGGTCTTTTGATCTGACATCTGTAGGCGACCTACACGTCGTGATTAGGATGGAATTATGACAAAGACGGCACATACACTCATTCCCCATGCCAGGAGAATTAACTAATTATGGTTAAAATTCCCGACCCAGCCAGGAATCGAACCTGGGACCCCTGTGACCAAAGGCCGGCCTGCTAACCATTTAGCCATGGAGCCGGACACCTAGTGATTGATAGCCACTTAATGTCTCTATGCTTTAAAAAAATCCACACAAAATGAAGTAATATATGCCCTTTCCTTGAAAACTTTTGTATTATTCCAGCCCCAAGCAAAAAAAATTCAGCTATTTCCCTAAGACAAATGTTCTGTAAAGTAATTGTAGTTTTACTGAAAAAGTAATTGATTGGTGTAATAATACCAGTATTCAAGAAAGGTGACAGAAAGGAATGTGACAATTATTGAGGAATTACTCTGTTGTGACAAATAGCCATAACATTGGAGAGAATAATAGAAAGGAGGATGAGTGGAAAGAAATTTAGCAGAAGTGCCACATGGATTTCGACAAGATCAATGATAGATCCTATTTTTACCATGAGATTACTGGTGGAAAAACAGTGGGAATATGGAAAAGATCTGGTGATTTAATTCCTTGATCTAGAGAAGGTATACGATGGTGTTAATAGAGAAAAGTTGTGGGAAACCCTGGAAAGAAAAGGATGCGGAAGGCAATCAAAGGAAGTAGTGAAAGCAATGTATAGGAATTGTCTCAGTTGTGTACAGACTCCAGTGGGGAGAATAGATTGGTTTAGAAACCAAACCAAACTGAACTGAAATGATCATGGCATTGTATAAGGAATGTTGTAGTTGCATGCAAACACAAGTTGGCAGGACACGTTGGTTCAAAATAACTAGTGGGCTGAGATAGGGAAGTGTTCTATCACCAATCCTGTTTACAATAGTAATGGATGACATCATGAGAACAGCAAAAGCAGCATATGGAGGAAGAGAAATGAACATGATGTTATTTGCAGATGATATTGTGATTTGAGGAGAAGACGACAGGAAGGTTCAAGAACAGTTGAATGTGGTGAATGGTAAGATCGAAGAATGTGGATTGAAAATAAGTGTAGAAAAGAGTAAAACTCTTGTTATGACTAGAGGGGAGAAAGAAGGGAAAGGTCAGATTAGACTTGCAGACAAGCCCCTGGAAGTAGTGGAAACGTTTAAATACCTGGGGAGTGAATTAATGGAGAATGCTCGACTGGATGCTGAGATTAGTAAAAGGATTCAAGATGGAAGTTGTTTCTATCATAGTGTAAGAAACATGTTATGGGACAAAGATGTGCCAACGGAAGCAAAGGATACTATGTACAAGATGTATTACGTACCCATAACAACTTACGGAGCAGAAACTTGAACAATGACAAAGAAGGATGAGAGTCGAATACAGGCAGCCGAAATGAAGTTCTTGAGAAGTATGATACAGAAGAGTAGAAGAGACAAAATAAGGAATGAGAAAATCCGGGAAGAAATTGGAGTGGAAAAAATGAATGATAGAATAGAGAAGAGCCGACTAAGATGGTTTGGGCACATAAAGCAAATGAGCGACGAAAGAATGCCGAAAAAGGTGATGGAAATGCAAATCCAAGGAAGGAGAGGCCGTGGACGACCATGGTTGAGATGGAAGGATACCATCCAATGCAGCATTATAGAAAGAAACCTGGACTGGGACACAGTGTTGGAGGAGGAGGAGTGGTGGAAGAACCGAAGAAAGTGGAGAGGAACCATATTTGCCCCTACCCGGCTACAGCTGGATAAAGGGAAATGATGATGATGATGATGATGATGATGATGATGATGATGATGATGATGATGATGATGATGATGATGATGATGATGATGATGATGATGATGAACTGAGACAGAGTAGTGTATTGTCTCTACTTATGTGTAAAATGGTCATGGATGAAATTCTAAAAGAAATCAAGGTAAGGTATAGAGAGGATATAAAAATGTACTTGTTTGCAGATGGGGAGTCAACAATACAAAAGTACAAATCCAACTAGAGGCTTTAAATGACAATACTGTACTGAGGAATATGATATGAAAATCAGTGTGGAGAAGTGCTAAACAGTGGTGATATTGATAAACTTAACCATGATAGGTTAATAGGGTTGTTTGATCCATATTGACTAGTCTGAATGTATTACAGAACTACAGTATTTAAAATAGTTTTACTTGAACCTGCCTTGTCAATACACCTTTTAATGAAAGAAAACTATTTATTTAACCATACATGTTTCAGGAAGTCATTCATTCCCTTCATCAGTGGTCAGTTCAAAGAATAAAACAATATAACACTATGTTTTGTTTTTATAATTCAAAGAAGTATTGTGCCCTAATTTAGCAAATCAATGAATAAAGAAAACATATGAAATATTACGAAAATGATCAATACAAAAATTTTGTTGAACTGAATGAGAATACTTATATAAATTTAAGATCTTCAAGTTATTCTTCTTTTCTTCTTTTTGTTCCTTAAATGATCATATGCTAGTCTATACAGTGGGTTATCGTCTGCACTTCTCTCATTTAAACTTGATTCAAAATTATTTTTTTGTGCAAGATCAATTTCTAAACTTCCCAAAACAGTCAATAATTTTCACTTTTTGGACGAATGTAGGGTATTAATTCCATGTCATTAGAAATGTCTGTAAATTTACAATTCTTTTCAACCATATGTTCTCCCAATACCAAATATCTTTTATGTTTGACTGCATTAACATGTTCTTTGTACCTTACAGCCAAACTTCTTCCACACTGTCCTACGTATCATTGTTTACATGTTTGGTATGTTAATTTGTAAATTCCTGATTTATTAAACATACATTTATCCTCTATCTTATCTGAATTGAAAATTATCTTATTAGTATTATTACCTGTTTTGTATGCGACGCGACATTGATGTTCTTTCATTAAGCAGATTCAAGTAAAACTATTTTAAATAGTTCTGTAATACAAACAGTGGTGATGACAAGAGGAGAAAGGGAAGAAAAAGGAATCATTAGTATTAGGGAGAAAAGCCTTGAGGTTGTTGAATACTTCAAATATTTGGGAAGTGAAATAATGCAAGATGCAAAGTTGAAGGGTACAAGCGGGAAATACTTTCTACCAGAATGTAAGGAACGTGGTGTGGAACAGAGAAGTTTGTAATGAGATAATGTACAAGATGTACTATATCCCTATATGAATGTATACATCAGAGACTTGGACTTTAACAGCAAGAAATGATAGTAAAATTCAGGCCAGTGAGACAAAGTTACTGAGGAGTATGGCAGGGAAGACAATGAGAGACAGAGTAAGAAATGTTGAGGTCAGGGGTAGGAAAACTGAGTGATAGGATGGAGAAGAATAAATTGAGATGGTTTGGAAATGTTATGTGCATGGAGGGCCCTTTGCTGGGAAGATGTGGTGTTTACAGTGCACTATGTCTTCTGGTACGGGGCTAGAATAAATCTGATGCTTTCATTGACCTATCTCAGTCTCTTCCTTTGCTTTGACGTATGGCTACATGGCTAATGATTAGCGTGCTGGCCTTTGGACACAGGGTTCCCAGGTTCGATTCCCGGCAAGGTCGGGAATTTTAACCATCATTGGTTAATTTTGCTTGCACAGGGGCTGGCTTTATGTGTCGTCTTCATCATCATTTCATCCTCATCACGACGCGCAGGTCGCCCACGGGAGTCAAATCGAAAGACCTGCATCTGGCTAGCCGAACTTGTCCTTGGACACTCCCGGCACTAAAAGCCATACGCCATTTCATTTCCTTGGCTTTGACAATATGAAAGTTACTGAGGTATGAGCAATGCTAGTAATACCATTCCTTATGCAGCCAGTCCCTGCTATGAATAGAGTGAAAATATTGCTCATAGGGTCAGTTGGTGAGTGCATTTCAGTAGACTTGGCAGACTGATATGTAATAGCAACTTCTGGCTCAGTAAGGAAAGCAACGGGAAACTACCTCACTGCTCATTTCCCTAGTATGCCTCTTTAGTGACACCTAGGCCTCTATGATAACTGTTGGGGTAGCTGTGGAGAATCAAACCAGCTTTCGGTTTGAATACGGTACATACGTACGTACCTTTGATTCTCAATGTTCGATTTTTTAAAATGAAACACCTTTTGCTGAGGGGATGTAGTGTTTGCAGTGCACTATGTCTTCTGGTATGGGCTAGAATAAATTTGTTACTTTCATTGACCTGTCTCAGTCTGATCCTTGTCTTTGACAATACAAAAGTGACCGAGGTGTGAGCGATTCTAGTATTACCGTTCCTTATACAGCCAATCCCTGTTATGAATGGTGTGAAAATATCACTCATAGGGTCGGTTGGTGCATGTATTTCAGTGGGCTTGGCAAACTGATATGTAATAGCAACTTCTGACTCAGTGAGGAAAGCAACAGGAAACTACATCACTCCTCATTTCCCTAGTATGCCTCTTCAGTGAAACCTAGGCTATCTATGACAGCTGTTAGTGGAGCTGTGAAGGATCAAACCAGCCTTTGGGCTGAATACCCAACATACATGTGGATGGAAAAGGTAAGGATATCAAAACAAGTGTTGAAGCTAAGATAGAAGGAAAGAGGGCAAGAGGGAGGCCCAGAACATGATGGTTGGACTCTGTCAAGAGCAGTATAAGAAAAAGAAGACTGGACTGGAATACGATTACTGAAGAGGAGTGGTGGAAGGAAAGGCAATGGTGGAGAACTGCCATCAACACTCTGACCTGGCAGGAGCTGGACAAGGAGAAATGAAAAAGATGATGACTTTTTGAAAAATAAATTTTTAATCATAACTGAGTGAAATATTTCTCAAGTAACTGTTATCAAGCCCCAATGAGATACATTCATCCCATCAGCACAGTAAAAACTGAGAGGACTTGTCCTCTCGGTGAAACTTACTACCTGACTTACCACCTCATTTACCATTATGCCACTGTCTGCTCTCTATCTCGCAACATTGTTGAGGTCTTTTTGCAGTCAGTCAGAGTTCTGTAACTTATTTACTACCTTGTGCAGTCTAACATCATCTGTAATATGCCATATCTGTGAATCCAGTTCTATATTCATATCATCTATGTCTGTCTGTTAGGTCATCAGCCCAGAGGCTGGTTGGATCCTCAAATAGCACCACAAAGGTTATGCGGTTATGAGGAAACCCCAAAAACCAATGGGAGCACCAAAATGAGGCGTACTAGGCAAGATGAGGAGTGAGGTAGTTTGCCATTGCTTTCCTCACTGGGTCAGAAAGTACTATTGCAGCACAACTGACCCTATGAGCAGCACCTTTCATAACACTCAGATGCACTAGTCATGCTCTGAATGTCATTACTCAGCACTACCCATACCCCAGCAACTTCCATATTGTCACAGCCATGGATGTTGACTGGGACTTCGGTGGAAGCTACACTTTACTCTGGCCTGTGCCAAGAGATGGATGCAAAAGTACTGTATCCATCAAGAAATGACAGCAGGCATATATCATCTATATAGATAAGAAAATATAAAGGTCCAATAATACTGCCCTTTGGGACTCCCCAACCCTTAATTGTTACAGGATTGGATAACATTTCAACCACTCTTTAGTCTAGTTAAATAGCCCTTATTTGTGCCATACTTTCCATAAAATGCTAGTATTTCTCGTGCGTTTCTAAGAACTTAATAATATCATTTGTTAGTTTTTGAAAATTAATCACTCATTATATTTGAAAATAAAATTATCAGGAAAATCTCAGGAACTATAATAGAAAACAACACCTGGAAACTACCCAGCAATCAGGACATATGAACACCTTACAATGTAATCAAAATTGACTTTCAACCTGTTAGGTTGTGTTACGTACATGTTGAAAAACAAAGATGACCTACGCCACCATAACTCAATTGATAGAGCAACTGACATAAAATGAGGTTGTGGGCTTGGATCCCACTGGCGTCTCGTTGGCCATTTTTGTTCTGTACTTAACATCTCTTCAACAGGCACTACATGTACGAAACATGACCTAACAGGTTGAGAGTCGATTTCAATTACAATGCGGTCGTGGAAATTTAATATTCATTGACCTTACAATGACTGTGATGTAAAAACCAAGTGATGAGGTCAAATGAGGTTAAGAGTAAGTTGGGGTTTATACAAGGACAGTAGAGAGTCAAGTTGGTGGTGTGATAGGAAAGCAGACACAAAAGTAGTCCGCTTACTTTCCACTTGAATGAAAGTTACAGGAAGCTTGTAGGCCCTTGTTGCTTGATTTCTCAAAACTTTCTTTGTGTAAATTAGCCTTTAGCAGCTTAGAAATGTTTAGTGTTTACATAACACTATGCATTTTTTGCATAGAACTATACAAAATCAGCTGGATATCTGAGGTTAATGTCAAAGTTGCTTCTTATAAATATATTGAAATATAATAAAATTTGTAACCTGAATTAGAGTGCTCTCAGGTAAGTTTCATGGGTCATCCTCAGCAACTGACTCCTGCTATGATAGCATTTGAACACTTGTTCCTTTCCTTGGAGTCTGTAGCTAAGAATGGCCTGTCAGAATCAATTGAACATGGTTGAACAATTCAAAGCAGTACTAAAGTCACTATAATCATTATTTGAGAAAAAACATGTTGAAGTACAACAGGACCTTAGAACATCACCAAGTTACCAAAGTTCATAGATAGTAAGTAAACTCGTGTCCTCATCTTAGGGTAGGTACAGTTTTCAGGTACACCTCCAATGGAGGTCTGCTGCATGTACCATTTTAACCACATACTAGTCCATCTGCCACTTTTAAATCTCTGGCAGTACAGGGAATCGAACCCAGGCCCCCAAGGATGGCAGCTAATAGCACTAATGGAGGTGGACAGTTCGTAAATTAATATTTATCATTCATACCATTGAAGGGAAAAGTCTACAAGCCTTTCCAAATCTTTGATGTAGTATAAGTAAGGAACGTGTTTATTCATTAATTTATCCTATTTGACATATTTAGAGCAGAGGTCCTTCAGAGAGTTATTATTTGACAAATGAATCATGAACCTTTGAACTGTCTCTGTACTCATATCACAGTCAAGATTCTCTGAATTACTATATCAAATTTTAATGTTAGTTTCATTCAAAGCTGAAATTCAAGAGATTCAGATGGAAATCATATTCAGAAATCAAAATATTATTACAAATTTTTAACATTTATTTTTGTGTCCTTTGTAGTGTTCATTGTTTGCTGGAGCCCCTACATTTTGTTCGACCTGCTACAAGTGTATGGTTACATACCACACACACAGACGAACATTGCAGTGGCAACCTTCATTCAGAGCTTAGCGCCACTCAACTCAGCAGCAAACCCGCTCATTTACTGTGTGTTCTCCACTCACATATGCAGGAGTCTCAGGTAAGTTATTCCATCTACTATATTTCAATGCAGTTTCACTTTCTGATTCTGTCAACGACAAAGATGAAGTGAAGATTGAAGCCTCAGGAAATACTGATCTATTAGGCATGGATTTCTATGTCTGTTAGGTCATCAGCCCAGAGGCTGGTTGGATGCTCAGATAGCAGCACCAGAGGTGACACGATTATAGGGAAACCATAAAAAGTGATGATAGCACTATAATGAGGATGCAAGATGAGGAGTTTGTCATTGCTTTTCCACAAGATCACAAATTGCTACTACAGCATGACTGACCACCATGAGTAACACCTTTCATAACACTCAGGTGTCATGAGGCTGGGAAGACTTGGGAGTAAGGAGATGAGTGGTATGACTAAAACTGTGAGGTTCCTCAGGTTATCAAAACTAATTCAGGACAAATGAAATTATAAAATGACTGATAATGAAAACATTTATGCAATAACAAATTATACCTGGAAAATATATAATGTATAATGTCATGCTTTTCTCATGATTTCATATGGTTATGAGGGTCGTCCTCATCTTGAGGTGGTGCAGTTCATTTCAGGTACACTGCCAATAGAAGTGACCTGCATGTACCATTGTGTAAAGAAGAGGGCATATAAGTCACTGATAAGATCCTTATTCCAGTGTATGGGACCCTCACAAGGATTACGGGATTCAACAAGTGGAAAAGATCTAAAGGAAATCAGCAGAATTTCTTCTGGGTCACTTCTGACAGAAGAGTAATGTTATGAAGACATTGTAAACTTGAGGCTGGGAAGACTTGGGAGTAAGGAGATGAGTGGTATGACTAAAACTGTGAGGTTCCTCAGGTTATCAAAACTAATTCAGGACAAATGAAATTATAAAATGACTGATAATGAAAACATTTATGCAATAACAAATTATACCTGGAAAATATATAATGTATAATTATACCATACCTGAAATTATCTTTTAATTAAATTATATATTTTTCAGGTATAATTTGTTATTAAATGTTTTCTTTTTCAGGTGTGTGTGGAGGGGGAAGGGGATAGTTTCATTTTTTCTGTTCCCTCTTTTACATAAATTGTGCATCTAATATGAAACATTAATGAGTGTTTCTAATAAAAGTGATCCACATGTAAGTGTTCAAAACTCCATATATACGGAAAGGAAGCAGAGATTAGGCAAAGATATCAAGAAGCTAAGAAAGTATGCCAGTGGATGTACAGGAAGTGAATAGAAGATGTTGGGAATGTTTCACAGATACCGGTACGGTATATTGAAGGAGGATGTTAAAGGAAGGAAAAATGCATTGAATGGATTTGTAAATAAAAAATAAAAAAAACAACAGAGTAAAAATATCAAATCTTGGATATAATGTATATGAAGACAGAATTAGGACAGATTTGTCACAAAAAGGGAATATACTCTTTGGAGAGAGGAAAAATATGGGAATGTTTAGAAAAACATAACCTCCCAGAAGTACTAATTAACAAAGTTCAGATGTTATATGATGGTTGTGTAAGTAGTGTGCAAGTAGGAGTGGTTTAAAACAAGAAGAGGTATCCAACAAGGGAGTTTTCTCTCTGCATTGCTCTTCATTTCACTCATGGATACTATTACAAAGGAACTCAAAGAAATAGATAAAGAAGATCTTAATGCATTTGTTTTTGCTTATAATGTTGCTATTAGGGGAGAAAATGAGAGAGATGTTCATAAGAGATTGGATCTCTGGAACACCAAGTTTAAAGAATATAAAATAACTGTGAGCAAGAGCAAAACAGTGGTAATGAAAGTTAGGAGGACAAATTCACCTTGTAACCTCACCCTCGAGGGTGAGAAGATTGAAGGTGTGAATACCTTTAAATTTCTGGGGAGTACAATATCAAATGATGGAAGTGCCAGGAACGAAGTGTTGAACTGGGTGCAAAATGGATCCAACTCCTTCCATCAAGTACGGAACATAGTATGGAATAAGGGAGTTCCTCAGAGGGCTAAACAGACCCTGTTTAAGACTTATCTCCTGCCCATCATGATGTATAGTCTGGAGAGTTGCATCATACATAAAAGAGAAGTAAGTCAACTACAAGCTGTTGAAATGAAGTTCCTTAGATCAGCTGTACAGAAAACAAGAAAGGACAGAATTAGGAATGATCAGATATGAAGAGACCTGCAGGTCAACCTGACCATGAAAGAAAGGCTGAATGTTGCAAGGCTGAAGTGGCTAGGACACGATAAGCGGATGAAGGTAACTTGAATGCCAAGGAAGTATTATGAAAAGATCGTTCCGCGATGAAGACCAATTGGACGCCCCAGAAAAAAGAGGTTAGATCAGATAAAAGAAGATCTAGAGAAGAGAGGAGAAACATGGAATTCCCTAGAGAGAAAAGAAGCATATCAGGACCGTAATAAATGGAGGCACATCGTTATTAAACATCCTACCCGGCTCGCTGGAAGGAATTCATGATGATGATGATGAGATGGGGATCTGGGTTTGATTACCTATACTGCCAGAGATTTAATAATGGCAGGAAAACTGATCATTCCTAATTCTGTCCTTTCTTGTTTTCTGTACAGCTGATCTAAGGAACTTCATTTCAACAGCTTGCAGTTGACATACTTTTACTTCTCTTTGATGTATGACACAACTCTCTGGACTATATGTCATAATGGGCAAGAGATAAGATGAAATTACTGAATATTAGATTCACAGAAAGGGATCATGAAGAAATAATAGATGAAGAAGAACAAAAGAAAGTCATGTCCATGCTAAAAAATGGAAGAAGCTGTATTGAAAATGAAGTGTGAAAAAGCTCCTAGAGAAGATGAGATAGCTACGAAGATGATAAAGACAGGGAGCACAGCAGGAGTACATGGGATGTATATAGATTATTTAGAAAGGTACAGAAGAAAAACAGAAGATTACGGTAAGGGTCTAATGAAAATGTAAATTCATATTCTAACCCCAAGATAATATAGCTCTTCCTAGGTGCACCCTCAATGGAGGTAAGCTGCATGTATCTTTCTAACCACATAACAGTCCTCCAGCCATTATTAAATTCTGGCAGTACAGTTAATCAAACCCAGACCCCCAAGGACAGCAGCTAATAGCGTTAATCACTACAACTAATAGCACTGAAGTAAACTCTCATCCTCACCTGGAGGTGTAGCTTCTCTTTTCAGGCACACTTCCAGTGGAGGTGAGCTGCAGGTACCATTTGAATCACATACAAGCCCTCCTCCCATTTTTAAATCTCTTGCAGTACTGGGAATCAAACCCAGACCCCTGAGGATGGCAGCTAATAGTTACTAACTATTATGCTACAGAGAGATAGGAAGAGTCTAATAATCCCATTATTAAAAAACAAAAAACAAAAAAAAAACAAAAAAAAAACAAAAAAAGGGTGATGAGAAGGAATGTAACAACTACAGAGGAATCACATTTATTTCACATGTAGTCAAGATATTCAAGAGGATATTAGATGGAAGATTGAGGGTAAAAATAGAAAAGAAAATGGAAGAATGGTAATATGGCTTTAGGAAAGCCAGATCAACATTAGTTCACATCACAGTAACGCATCGAAGGTTTTCCATGATGCAAAGATAGGAAAAGGCTAAGAATTAGAAGGTAGCAGCCATGGCCTTAATTAAGGTATAATTTCTGTATTTGCCTGGTATGAAAATGGGAAACCACAGAAAACCATCTTTAAGGCTGCTGATGATGGCATTCAAGCCCATCATTTACCGAATGCAAGCTCACACCTACTCTATCCTAATCACAGAGCCAACTTGCTTGCTTTGTTGATGACATTTATAAACATCAAGAAGGTCTATGACAGTGTACCAAGGCAGCTGGTTGGGAATGCACTGAGGAATAAAAACAGGTAGACAGAGCAGAAGTGCAAATGGTGAAAACTTTGCACAAAAGAAAATATGTATAAATAGCATCAAAATTATAAAGACCAAGATAGAAGGAAATAAAATGGTTAATTGTAAAAACAGAACTTAGGCAGGGAAGTGTACTGTCCTGCATACTCTTTGTCATGAATTCCACAAGATAGAGAAGATGGGAAGAACCATAGTAAAAACGCTGCTGTTTACAGATGACATAATGGCAAAGGGAGATAATGAAATGGAAGTACATTACAAGAACAAGTATGGAATCAAATTATAGAAGAGTCTGGAATGAGAATAAGTACCGGTATAGAGAAGAGTAACCAGTAGTGATGACAAGAGATAGGAAGGAAGAGGGAAGATGGAAAGATGCAGAAAACCAATAGAAGTTATAAAAGGTTTCAAATACATGTGAAGTGTAATCACAGAAGTTGGGAAAATAACTAAGGAGATTGGTAAAAGGATACAAGAAAATGCCTTTTACCAGACCATGAGGCAAAGAATTCCCAAGGTAAGTCAAGCAAGTTCTATATTCAAACTATTAATTACCAATATTGAGAAAAAAATGAGATGACAGCAGAGTTCAGGCAGTCAAGATGAAATTCCTTGGAGGTAGGAAGGATAAGAAAAGATAGAATCAAAAATCAGGAAATTATAAAGAGGATTGGAGTTTCAAAACTACAGCACAGGATAGAAATTAGCAAGTTGAAATTGTCTGGCCACATGGGAGAAGACTGAGTTACAAGGAAAATATTTACAGAGAAACCAGCATGCAGACTTTCTTTGGATATTACACTCAAAATTTATAACTGCAAAATACCTAGAGCTAGGGCGACAAAGTTCCTAGGATTAATTCTTGATGAATTCCTCTCTTGGAGTGATCAGGTTCAGGTGATTTGTAATAAAATTACACCAGCAATTGGCGTTCTTAATAGAATTAAATACAAACTTACTATACTCTACTAAAAAATATTTATCACGGTCTTATTCAAAGTCATATACTTTATATGGTGCATATTTAGGCATGTTGCAGTAGATATCTATTTCAGACTGTTGAAATCCTACAGAAGAGAGCATTAAAAATACTGTTTAAGCTACCTACATTGACACCAACAGCTTATCTATACAAACATTTTAATGTTCTTCCACTTGAGGCTTTACGTCAGAAAGCTTCAGCTGTGATGTTCTATAAATTGATAAATAATCTGGCTCACTCGAATACTTATGTGTGACAAATTCTGACATACATTCATACAATACAAGAGGTGTCAATAAAACTCACATTGAATTAATAAACTCAACTAAATATGGCAACAAATCTGTATGGTACTACTCAGCACATGTGTATAACTCACTTCCTGAACATATTTGACAGGCTGCTTCATTTACTGCATTTAAGCAGAAACTTGTAAAATATTTACATAAGATGCTATGAACATCTGAGATATCTTGACTATGCAACATGTATACGTTAAATGTGTCGTACCTCTATAATGAGTTTAACTCACTTTCCGTTTATTCTCATGTAAAACATTTAAGATTCTGTGTTATCTCCTAATTCTGCTACATGTATATCAGATATGTATTGCACCTATATGAGCCATGGCTCAGGTGCCCTTTATGAAATTTAAAATAAATAAAAAAAAGAGAGACCGAAAGAGGCCTTGAAAGAGGTAGATGCATACAGTGAAGAAGAGTGTAAAGAAGGAGAAATACTGTAAGCAGAAAAAGAATGGTAGAGAAACAGGCAACTTTGATTCACAACCTGATCACCGGGCATTTTGGCCGTGCACTTGCATCCGGGAGATAGTGGGTTCGAACCCCACTGCCAGCAGCTCTAAAGATGGTTTTCCGTGATTTCCAATTTTCACACCAGGCACCAGGGGCTGTACCTTAATTAAGGCCATGGCTGCTTCCTTCCCACTCCCAGACCTTTTCTATCCCATCATCGCCATAAGACCTATCTGTGTCAGTGCGACGTAAAGAAAATAGTAAAAACATAACCTGATCCAGAAGAGAACTGGACACATATTGTTTCCTTATTCTAACCTCTGTTATTACTGATTATTGAATATCTGGGTGTCACACTGGATCGGTCCTTGTCGTTCAAACAGCATTGCTTGAATTTGTCAAAGAAGCTGAGTACAAGAGTAAATCTACTGCATAAACTAGCGGGCAGCAACTGGGGTGCAGATGCAAACACTCTTTGCACTGCTTCGCTTTCTCTAGTATACTCGGCTGGTGAGTACTGCGCTCCTGTGTGAGAAAACAGCATACATTCGAGCAAGATTGACGTACAGCTCAATGAAACCATGAGAGTTGTTACTGGTACAGTGAGGTCCACTCCTACTCAGTGGCTGCCTGTTTTAGCAAACATTGCTCCTCCAGATCTGAGGAGAAAAGCAGCGAAAGTACAGTTGCTCAAGAAGACCTTTGCACACAGGAACTCACTTTTGTTCAATGCCTTACGAGATCCACCTGTGATGAGGTTAAAATCCAGGAATCCACTCTGGACTGATCTACACTCCTATGAAAAATTCAGTGTAACAGCAGAATGGAGACAGCGATGGGAACAATGTCCACCCACCAACGCCTTTCTGATTAAAGACCCAACGAAGAAAGTGCCAGGTTTCAATCTTCCTCGACATGAGTAGTCAAAACTCAACCGTTTCAGAACAGGCCACGGCAGGTGCCGATATATGATGAAAAAGTGGGGATATTGTGAAAGTGCTGCATGTGAGTGTGGTGCTGAGAAACAGACATTGCTTCATGTTGTTGAGAGCTGTCCACTGTCAGCATTTAAGGACGGTTTACGGACTCTGCATGAATTGACACCAAGTGCAGTGGACTGGTTGTCGAAGCTGGACATTCTATGTTTTAATTTGTATGTTAATTGTATATTTTTACAGATTATGCTTGTAAATGCCATACGATAATAATAATAATAATATTTTAATTTTCACAACCATATTAAATTTATATATAAAGATTTACAGCTATTACACCATCAATACAGAAGGTAAGTGCAGTGCGAGGTGCAATAGCCGAAAACATTGTCACAACAGCTACTGTTCAAATAATGGCCAAAACGCATGAGATTGCTGTGCTTCAGAATCCATGTAAAACTGATGGTCCTGTGGCTATAATCACTACATCAATGGTGATGTAAAACTCCAAGATCCCTTGCTTCTGTATTTAGATAGGTACAATAATACATAGCATGTTCCAGTCATTCGACCAGGTAAGGAATAGAATGAATGAAGCCCCCATCTAGCGGTGAGAATAGGAATTGTACTGGCTGCCAAAGCCTCTTGCACTCCTCCAGGGCAATGATTAATGACTGACAAATGAAATTAAATTATATTGGAGAGTGTTGCTGGAATGAAAGATGACAGGGAAAACTGGAGTACCCAGAGAAAAACCTCTCCTGCTTCCGCTTTGTCCAGCACAAATCTCAAGTCGAGTGACCAGGATTTGAACCATGGAACCCAACAGTGAGAGGCTGGTGTGCTGCCACCTGAGCCATGGAGACTCCTTTGGATTGGTGCAGAACTAAAAATGGTTTGATATTATCTGGAAATAAATCTGTAATCCTGTATTATCCTGGAAATTGCTCTGACCTATGAGCTGCTACAACATACCATCTTGTTCTGCCATGAAGTTCCACTCACAGACCCATGTAAAGTTATTTCAAGTCAAAAACATGATATTATTTTGAGTCAAGCAATAGAGCTCTGGCTTTCTGAGCTCAAGGTGGCTAATATGGTCCCTGTTCATTCCAGTGGTATTTTATTTTGCTCAAATATGACAACTTTGTTTTGGTACATTTACCCTCTCATAAAGAAACTCAAGTGGTATATAATTCAATCATCTTTAAACACTATTAAAGTAGGTAGTTTGTGAGACATTAAACCATTAAAATGATTAACATTCCTTTGAGTTTATGCTGTGTTAAATGAGATGAACTACAGGAAATTTTGTTTTGCAAAGGGTTTGCCATACTTCCACAGAAGTGAACCACAATCATCACCGGACGAGTTGGCCGTACGGTTAGGGACATGCAGCTTTGAGCTTGTATCCGGGAGATAGTGGGTTCAAACCCCACTGTTGGCAGATTGTTTTCTGTGGCTTCCCATTTTCCCACCATGCAAATGCTGGAGCTGTACCATATTTAAGGCCATGGCCACTTCCTTCCCACTCCTAGGCCTCTCCCATCCCATCATCGCCATAAGACCTGTCTGTGTTGGTGCGACATACAGTAGATTGTAAAGAAAAGAAAAAAGAATCACAATCTTCTAAGGAAGTGGAGTATATTCTTCCAGAAACATAAAGCTTCCTTGCAGTATATATATCATTTTGCATTTCTAGGTGTCAGCCTAGACACAGTACTAACGTTTGATGATCATATTTCTTGTTTTAAAGCGTAAGCAAATGTGCGCTTATTTAAATTAATGCCAATAATTAGAGCCAACAATGGGCTTACTGTAGAAAACTGGCTCCTGCTTTATAAGTCAACAATCAGACTGATACTTGAGTATGCCAGCCCTATTTGGCATACTGCTGCTATGTCATACCTGTTAAAGGTATAGCTCATCCAGAACCATGCGCTGTGCCGCTTAACAGGTGCCGAGTGGTACAATTGGTACGACCTGCATGAACAGTACT
Source organism: Anabrus simplex (assembly GCF_040414725.1). Taxonomy (NCBI): domain Eukaryota; kingdom Metazoa; phylum Arthropoda; class Insecta; order Orthoptera; family Tettigoniidae; genus Anabrus; species Anabrus simplex. The sequence continues at coordinate 616,551,888 of NC_090265.1, read as the reverse complement.
AGCTTGATACCAGTCATAGCAGAATACGTAGCACAGCAACTAAGTTTTGTGATGCGCTCGCTGAGAGTAAAAATCTGCTGATGAGGAATATAGGCAACTATGGCACCGTAGGTGTTAGATACCCTATTCAGGGGTGCAGACTATATCCTGGTCAGTGCAATTTTACCTCTATACCAAACTTCTCAATGGCATGTACTCAATATATATGACATGATCTAATACTGGCCTGCACAACTGGCTCATGCCAGGCAATATAGCCTCACGATATCCAGAGCAAACTCAGGGCCATTTCCTTCTCATTGCACTCTCACCTCTACATAATAGACTTCCTCACAGAAGTCGCAGTCCTTCCCTCTCCACCGGCCAAATACAACATCTTCACAATTCCAACCAAAAGTTTTCTAGAGTAAGGTTTCTGCTCTTACACTGACTGGCTGCTAAAATCTTCAGCATGTTCAATACTATGTACCTGGAGTTAAAATATTATAAAAGGCAGATCTGTTCTTCCTTGTCAAATGTTTACCTCAAGAACTGTCCAAGAACCTCATCCAACAAAGACAAATGCCAGACATCTTGATGCCATTCGAAAAAAAGTGCCAAATGCATTAGATCTTAAATTGCATGTCGTTTTGAAATTTATTTATTCTTTTGGGCTGTAACAGATCCATCAAACTTGTTTAAACATATGTTCTTCATTTTGATTGATGTTCAATGTATTGTTAAAATGTCCCTTATGTTAATTATTACATTTGTTATTCTCATGAATTGTTCATTAAGTTTGACCTGAATAAATTATCATTTATAACCTTACAATCCAGTATTGTAATTCACAAACATAATTTCACTACTATTTATTTTATTTTTAAATTTTAAATTTCACATCTCATGTTGCAAACATACATCCCAGAAACATTTTCAGGACGTGCACAAGAAGGAGATAGGTGATGGACTGCGCTGTCTTGTGTTTCCTGGCCATGCCCAGTGTTTCCTCTATGCACTTAGCATACACTAATTCATACAGTGTGGCCCTCATGTCAAGCATGGCCCTCTACTGCTTGTAGCTGATGCCCTAGGGCAACCCTGTTGTGTGGGTCTGATCTAATAACTGAAAATATTAATGTGTTAACATTGATGCTTTCACAGCCCATATTTATAGACATGATATGGGCTTTTGTGTTTATGCCATGTCAAGGAAACAAAGTGGAACTCTTTGCATTTCACAGAGAACTTTGCTCTGTATTTTCAGAAGAAAATCTTGACTGTTCGCGAGGAAGTCTTCTACAATAATGAGGGTTTGAATTTAAGAATGCCTTACCATTGGAGCTGTAGTGGTACGCCCGTTCAACATCAGGTGGCTTGCTGTTTGCTAGCACAGCGCTCCAAGCTGGAGCTGATGATAATTATTAAGCTCCAATTAAGATGTTCTTTTTTTTAATTTTTTTTAGAAGTTGCTTTACATTGCACCGACACAGATAGGTCTCATGGTGATGATGGGACAGGAATGGTCTCAGAGCGGGAAGGAAGCAGCCGTGGCCCTAATTAAGGTACAGCCCCAGCATTTGTCTGGTGTGAAAATGGGAAACCATGGAAAACCATCTTCGGGGCTGCCGACAGTGGGGTTCGAACCCACTATCTCCCGAATACTGGATACTGGCCGCACTTAAGTGACTGCAGCTATTGAGCTTGGTTTAAGATGTTCTATTACACCGTGTGTGTGAGAGAAGTAACAGAGAGGACATTAGATGAATTAGGGACGAATGTCGTAGAAGAAATAAACAGAAACTAATGAAATAAAATAAAATAAAATGCAATGAAATACACCAGAATAGAATAGAACAGAGCTGAGGAATAGAAAGAAAGTGTGTGGAGAAAACCAGAAGTTGATAATGATGTGAGACAATGTGAGAGGTGGACGATGGGGGGGGGGGATAACCAGTTTACACGTTATGAAAGTATGTGGAGAAAACCAGAAGATGATAATGATGTGAGACAATATGGGAGGGGGACGGTGGGTGGAGAGCATAACCGGTGTACACACGTTCTTCTGAAGATGCAAAGCAAAGTTCTAAATGTAAAGAGTTTCACCTTCTTTTCTTGACACAGCGTAAGCCCAAAAGCCCATACCATGTCTATAATGTTAATATGAATTTGTGTTATTGTTTAACTAATACAAAACCTTCTTGACCAACAGGAAGATTCCTCCATTTGCCTGGGTAGCATGTTGCTGGGGCAGCGCCAACGTGCGAGGAACAGATCAGCAAGGACGGTGTATGCGCTACATGAACACCGACTCTAGTAGCATGACAGACACTCTGACTTCATCTGCCCGCCGAGGCACCATGTCGCAGGGTTCTTCATCAGCTATGACATCACTACGACATATTCAGCTACGAACACCCTCCATCAGTACGGTGAACAACGCTCTGCTTAACAGACCCAGTAGTGTTCACACAATACAACCATCAACATCCTTGCTATGAATCACGTATTGAGAGCTATGACTTTCTGTACATACTACATAAAATCTGTAGTACTTCATCACTCTCCCCAGTGATATCCGCCATACTCCATCCCAACTGACATTTTGTATGTGAATATAGGTGTAAAAATGTATTACGAATTTCATCTGAACACTTTGTGTAAATATACCACTGAATTTTTCAAACTTACAATGAATAATATGTTAAGTTATATAAATTACATTAAAACATATGTATATAAAAGAAGTTATGATCAAGCACTCTGATCAAATTTCAGGCAACACTATGAAGCCTATGTTGGCAACAAATTAGTCGGTAGATTTGAATGCATCCTATATGGTTTGTGTGTTGAGTGCTGACTGGAAAAAGGATATTAACAACAAACATTTATTTATTGATTTCTCATGATTCATTGTCATAGGATATAATTTACATTACAAGTCAGAATGAATCCTCAGTGTATTCAACAATATTACTGTGTCGTGAATTGTCAATTCAGTATGTTCAGTATCTAAATGCATACCGTATTAGCTGTGGTTTGTGTTATATAAGAACTGTATAGAATTTATGTGCCACAAAAATGTAATTCAGGTATAATATTAAGATCTTTCTTGGTCATGCAAGCAAAGCAACATGACTAAAGAATTGTTATACTGACCACATGATACTAGTATCTGTAGGTGATCGAGCTGGACACTAGTTATCATAGCATGCCATTTAATAGCTGTATGAACCAGAGAATATTTTCAGTATTTAAGATTTCTGATCTGCATAATGAAAGATATGTCTCTTACTTAATCCTGATCAACTAACCGACCACCATGACAAACTGGTTGGTCAGCTCACAAGAGACAGGCCTGGCAATATCCAACCTTCCCTGCTAACAGCCCAACCATTATCTAAATGGTTTCCAATCTCTCTTAATAGGAACATTTTTACCTACCGAAGCACAACTGTGATTTTTTGACTCATTGAAAACAGTGGATGATGTAAGGTACAAAGATATCAGATAAAATTATAAGCGGGATATAAACAAAATTATATTCTGTGAACTGTTCAAAATCATAGATCACAGTTTTTCTTTTAAAAAGGATTACCATAAAGAGGACAGATTTAATACTATAATTTATAGGCCCACAGAGGATTTGAAAAAATGTTCAAAATCTTTTCAGAGTAGAAACATAATAATCAAAGTTCATAAGTTCAGCCACTTCATATGAATAACAAGAATTGAAATATGGTAGTATATTTAAATGGTTTATATACAAGGAGAGACAATACACTGGGAAATTCATGTGCTGGAGCAAGTCCCATGTGACTGACTGTGTACGAAGCCTCACGAGGAGAGCCGTAAAGTGATATGCTGAGTAATACCATATATTTGACTGACAATTTATGGTATTGAGGTTTTTGTCTTACTTCACAGAAGCTGTTGAAAATGTTCACCATTTGTATCCAGGGACAAGTTGCAGTGGTGCAGGAAATTCTGGAAAACTCACTGTAGTTTATTTTGGCTTATACTGCATGTTACACTTGTGCTCAGTTTTTTTGAGAGTCTGAAGTGTGCAAAGGTTGTTCCTATACACTTTCTGTCTGAGGGTATCCAGGACAATAACCATTGTTGACATTGGCACAACATAGAAACCCTTTCTCATGTCCTGGGATACTGTCCCCATGACAAAATCCTGCGACTTACTAGACACCATGCAATACAAAACTCCAATATCAGTCATTGCAAGACTCTGGTTACACAGTGCGCGAAAACGTCTGTGGATTGTCAGAAGAATGGCAGTACCCGTAGGATCGATATGACAGCTATCAAAAATAACAAAAACAGATATATTATTGATCCTATGGTTTGGTTTGAATCACATGCTAACCAGCCCATTGAAGTACACGAAAAGAAAATTTACAAACCAACTACCCCCTTCTACTGACGTGAATAGAGACTGGATAACATCGAGGTTATAGGCCTCATGATCGGTGTAAGAGAAACTATTCCTAACTTCTTCGAAGAATTCCACTCAAGATTCAAACTACCAGAGCCGTGGTCCTCAAATCCTTGAAAGATTCATTATCCATTCTGAGAAATCATTTATATAGTCATCAGTGTATTTAGTATACTTTGTCCTCATGGGCAACCTCCTTATGGGGGAAGTGTTTATTCTCTGAAATATATATATACAGTATATAATTCAGTTTAATGTTCAGCTCCTTACTTGAATGGTCAACATACCGCTTTGGTTCAGAGGGACCCAGAATTGATTCCTGGCCAGGCCAGGAATTTTAACAGTATATGGTTAATTCCTCTTGTTCAGTGACTGGGTGTTTGTGTTTATCTTAATACACTTTTCTTCACCATTACAGAAATATAGTAGAACACTGTTAATCTGGCTCAAACTGGACCAGGTCCTATCCAGATGACCGAACATTCACGTAACCCAGACAATTCATTAATGATATAAATAGCATAGTTTATGTAAATTTTATTTCACATTTTCATACTTTTACAACACTATTAACAGTACAATGCAAAATACATATCTAAATTCAATAATAAATGCAAATATAGTGTAAATCTGACTTAACTGATACATTATTTTAGTCAATTTTTAATTAATTTCGTATGGCTATCTGTAGCTGAGTGCAGCCTTTGTAAGGCAGACCCTCCGATGAGGGTGGGCGGCATCTGCCATATGTAGGTAACTGCATGTTATTGTGGTGGAGGATAGTGTTGTGTGCGGTGTGTGAGTTGCAGGGATGTTGGGGACAGCACAAACACCCAGCCCCCGGGCCATTGGAATTAACCAATAATAGTTAAAATCCCCGACCCGGGACCCTCTGAACCGAAGGCCAGTATGCTGACCATTCAGCCAACGAGTCAGATATTTTAATCAATAAAACAATGGGAATAGGGAAGTCATGCCTAAACCAATATCGTAGAACATCCTCACAGACAAAAATGTATAGAGTCAAAATGAAATATTCTTTTGTTACAAAGTAAATTCAAGTTCATGTACCTGCAGCTATTTTTCATAGACAAGAATAGTAAAATCATCATCATCATCATCATCAGTTAACCATCTCCAGTTTCCAGGTGTGGTGTATGAGCACTCGCCACTTCAGTCAATTCAGGTACCGTACCGTTCTTCTTTCTGTACTTGGTTCCAATCCACTACTCTATGTTTTAGATCTTGTTTGACTTGTTCAATCCATCTCCTTCGAGGTCTGATTCTAGGTCTTTTGCCATCTAAAGTTTTCTCCAACCATTCCTTAGCTAATGAGCAAGATCAATCTAGATCTGATTATGGTATCACATAATGATTCTCTTATTTGAATCTCTTGGCAAATCCTCTTATTGTAGACCTTATCTCTCCTGGTTTTTGTAGCATTATCCAGAGGAATTTCATTCCTGCCGCTTGGAGTTTACTTTTATCTCTGCCTGTGATAATAAAAGTTTTTTTTTGCTAGGGGCTTTACGTCACACTGACTCAGATAGATCTTATGGCAACGAGATTGGATAGGAAAGGCCTAGGAGTTGGAAGGAAGCAGCCATGGCCTTAATTAAGGTACAGCCCCAGCAGTTGCCTGGTATGAAAATGGGAAACCACGGAAAACTATCTTCAGGACTGCCAACAGTGGGATTCGAACCCACTATCTCCCGGATGCAAGCTCACAGCCGCGCGCCTCTACGCGCATGGCCAACTCGTCCGGTATTACAAGTTTCAAGGCCACAGGTTGTTATGGGCAAGAAGTAAGCTCTTAAATTGTTCGTTTGGCTAGTATTGGAATCTGGCTGTCCCAGAGAAGGCTTCTAACCTGATAGTAAAGGACGGCTCCTCTTTGAACTCTGTGATTTCAGCATTTGATTGGTTATCTTCATTCAGGACACTACCGAGGTATTGGAAGTGGTTAACTTCTTGCAATTTTTGTCCAGCTACTGTGATATTTGCTCCTGACTTTTGTCTGTTGACTGTCATAACAACTGTTTTCTTAAGGCTGATTTTAAGTCCAAATTCCTTAAAATGACTATTCCAAGCGTCAATCTTTCTTTGAACTTATTTCTCATTACTTCCCAAAATCACCACATCATCTGCAAATGCAAATGCAAATGCCTTGAATGTACTGTTCGTGCTGTGCTGTTTCACTCTTTTCATTATCTCATCCATCACTGCGATAGCCCGGCCCCGTGACTAAATGGTTAGTGTGCTGGCCTTTGGTCACAGAGGTCCCAGGTTCGATTGCCAGCAGGGTGGGGAATTTTAACCATCATTGGTTAATTTTGCTGGCACAACGGCTGAGTGTATGTGTCGTCTTCATCATCATTTCATCCTCATCATGACACGCAGGTCGCCTATGGGAGTCAAATCAAAAGACCTGCACCTGGCGAGCTGAACATGTCCTCGGACACTCCCGGCACTAAATGCCATACGCATTTCATTATTGTGATAAATGTCCGCCTCCATAGCGTAAAGGTTAGTGTTATAAGCTGCCGTCCTTGAGGGCCTGGGTTCGATTCCCGGTACTGCCAGAAATTTAAAAATGGCAGGAGGGCTGGTATGTGGTTGGAATGGCACATGCAGCTCACCTCCATTGGGGGTGTGCCTGAAAAGAGCTGCACCACCTCGGGATGAGGACACGAGTTTACCTTTTTACTGTGATAAATAGTAGAGGTGACAAAGTGCTGCCTTGTTGCACTCCTTTACTTGTTACAGTTGGAATAGCAATTTCCTATCCTTACACAGCTCTGGCAGTGTTTGTACAACATTTTTACTTTACTGGTGAGAGATACTGGAACATTTCTCCTTCTCAAGCAATCCCAAAATGAATACCTTAGTATGCTGTCATAGGCTTTTTCTAGGTCCAGAAAGACAAAGATGACATTTTTTCCCCTTTCCCAATGTTTTTCCATTATCATCCTAACAGCAAAAATGAGATCTATTGTTGATCTGTTACCTCAAAACCCATATTGTTCTTTCTCAAGCTGTGGTTCAATGATCTTTCATAATCTTTTCTCTATCACTTTCTCCATCAACTTAAGCATAGTAAAACAGCACTCTTAAATCAGGAGGATTTCATCGACAAAACAGAATCTATCAGAATAACTGTCTTAGAATTAAAGAATTTTCATTTTATCAATGAAATCCTCATAAATTTAAAAGATTATTCATATTAGATTTTGAAGAGTGAGTTTAATGTAGAAATATTATTTACATTATCAGTCTGGATAAACCAGAGATGCAGATTAATGACATCCGGATAAACAGGGTTCTATGTACACAATAGTAAATAGATCTCTTACATAGTCTTGTCACTGGGAAGGACATCCAGCCATAAAACTGGGCCAATCCATCTGCAGTGACAGCCCAAAAACGGTATATTGGGAATAAGGCCAGGGAAATGGATTTCAGCCAAATTCTTGATGTCATCACTGGAGTTAGACAGTGTGGTAACTTATACCCATCTTTGTTTAACATTGCACTTGAAACTGGCTTGACATGAGATTAGAATCTGAATTTTTCTATTAAATGTAATATCATTTTAGTGCTGCTGATATAGCTTTATTCCTCAATATTGAGGAAAAACTCATAATTAAGACAACTAAACCAATTAATTAAACTAAAAGCATGATACATGGAATGGGGTAATGAGCAAGAAAGGCTGTGGACCTCTAATTACTTTTAAAGTCTTGTGTGGCTGTTATGTCAGGATGCAGTCCTTAACACATTGAAGACTGAGCAGATGAAGTTAGATCTTACAATGTGGAACTGAGTATTTTAGTGCGTTTTCACACTTTTATACAAAAATAACTGATAACCTTACTTACAGTCACAAACCTATTTTGGTTTCAGCACGTTTGAGCTATGCATGCATACAATGTTTTTCAGAATTGGAGCAAAACCACTAACTTTTATAAAATTAAAAAAAAAACTCTTTTTTTCTACCTTCATTTTTTTACATTTTCACAATGCATCTTAAAAAACATGAAAATTTATGTAGTCCCACACACCATGACCATGATATATTTATGAAACGCAACATACATACTGATCATTGAGAAATGAAAAGATTACATTAATTGTTGAAACTGGCTCTAGTCATCAGCCGCACGAGACCATACGGCTATGAAGCTGCCATGGCAGTACCAACCTGGTATCATAATAGAATTAGGTTCCAATGATGTGCTGCTACCTACTATATTTTTAATGAACTACAAGCAGAGCTGGATGTGTTCCAGTACTCTGCTAATGTTTGTAGTACATTGAAGCGCATATATAAGTACGGTACTAGAACTCAACACCGTACGACGTACTATCGTAAGTTATGATCTTCATTTCCGTCTTGACGTTTAACTAATAATATAGAGTTTGAGGGATGTTCCACCATTCGACACATTGCATGCCGGGTATTTTGATAACACATGTAAATTAATAATTGAATGCATGCAATGTGTTGAATGGTGGAACATCCCTCAAACTCTATATTATTACTCAAACTCTAAATTATACGACGTACGACGGTCGTCCTCCGCAGAACATTACAAATGACATACAGCGTACCTCGCCAATCTTCAAAGTGTTAAGCAGACCCACTCTGAAGGATGGACACCATCTGTCATGTAAGGCACTGTGTTTATATTTGGTGGAGCAACGTCTCATACATTGTGTGTGAGTTGGATAGAAATGTGGAGACAGCACAAACATCTAGTCCCCAAACCATAGGAACTGACAGTTAAAATCCTGCAGCCTAGTCAGGAATCAACCTGAGACCCCTTGAACAAAACGCCAACATGCTATAACTTAGCTATGGAGCCGGGTATTTTGATAACACATGTAAATGAATAATTGAAGTACAGTCAAATCTGCCCTAATGGACACCTTTATTCAGTGAAATTCTCCCTACATGGTCATTTTTCCACGGAACCAAATTTAAGCAGACATCTCGAATTCCGCACAGCAGACATCACCATTTGTCTTGTCCACTTGTCTTAGGCGAACACTTTACGCATTCCAGAACACGTTCCTTACACAGCGTTATGTCATTCTTTCTCTTAATATCATTCTGCAGACACACAGGAATTCCTTTTGAATATTTGTACTACTTTAAGTCCAAGGAAAAGAGAGATGAAACATACATAGGAATGCTGAAGTAGCCATGAAATTAATTTTTTTGTTCATGGCTCTTTCCAAACCTTTCATAAAGGTTGTCTTGTGTTCTAATTACTGTACATTCTGAGAATTCTAGTTGCCCGGGAATGCTGTGGTGACCGCTTACTCATATGTTACCAAGGGGTTTTCCAGCATATCTTGCATCATTCTATTCATAGATTGTCACTGATAAGATTAAGGTCAGGTAGTTCAGTTAAACTTGATAAGAAGGAGATTTTTTTGTGCAGATTGTTAAGGAGGGACGAGTGTGTTTAAATCTGAAGACAAGAAAAAATGTAGTGTGAAAGAAGTTTCTGTGAGAAAAGCTTGCTGAAAAATTAAACTGCAGGAAAACACAATTGTGAAAAATAAAAATGGCATTTTAAGTGAGTGGGAGGAAACTAGGAATCGAGGAATGAAAAGAAAATGGGAGTCAGTTTTTGCAGAAGTGAACATTCCAGTATGTGTTCAAATGTGTTTAAGCAAAGGAACTGTGAGTGAGTGGCCCAATGTTACAAAAAAAAGTACAAGAAATCTCAAATAACCTGAAAGCTGAGGTAAATTGAATAAGGAATTTGTGCATCATGCTGGGTCGTTATACACTTTACGAGAATATTGCAGTAAAGAAAAATGTGCTCAATTTATACACCCAGCTGAATGATTACTTCTGAAAGCTGTAATGAATGTAAAGGCTTCTGGTATCTCCCAGGAAAATATTTAGTTAGAAACTATTTAGAATAATCAAAATAAAGGTGTATGCTTATATTTAAGGTGGATGTTAAAATGGTTGATTAATTTTTACAACCTTCTTTTAGTGGACACTGATGAACCATTATATTATGACCATCTAACTAATATGGTGTATAACCACCATTAGCCTGCAGAACCACACCCATTTGGCAAGGCACTGATTCATTGAGGTGGCAGATGATATCCTGAGATATATTATACCACAAGTGCAACAGCCGGTCTGCCAATTAGTGTTCATTGTGGGACAGTGGTGATGCAGAAAGGTACCTGCTTCACCAAGTTGAACCATTAATGCCCAATTTGGTTTGTATCTGGGCTAGTGGGTGCCACGGCATTAAAGCAAATTCACTGACATAGTTCTTTGAATCAGTTATCCACAACCCTGGTAGTATGGCATGGCGCATTGTCCTGTTGGTATTGGCCATCACCAGCAGGGTACACTGTTGACATGAGCAGATGAACTTGGTTTCTAATAATGTATGGATATGGGACAATTGTAAAGGATTGGCGTACAGCAATAATAGCTTATAGCATTTCCCATGAAAACATCACCCAGACCATCACACCTCCTCCACCAGCCTGTCTCCGCTCAACAGTACAACCGGATGCCATAGCCTCCAATGGTAATTGGTGTACACATGCCCAGCCATCAATTCATTGAACCTAAAATTTGGATTCGACAGACCAAATAACTTTTCTCCTGTCATCCAAAGTTCACTGTTATTGATTTTCTGCCTATGTAATGCACTGCTGTCAGTGGAGTGCAGTCATTGGAGTACGACTGGGTCTTCGACTCCATAGCTCGGTTAGCAACAGTGCTCATTGAATTGTGCTCAATGAAATATTGTCCTAGTCACAACTGTTGAACCTCTGAGTGATTTCTCAAACTGTGCCCCTGTGGTCACTCCCAATAATAATGAGGAGCAGCCTCCACTGGCCTCTGGCATCAATAAGCCTCTGTCGACACACAGGTGGACAATATGTCGTTATTTGCCCATCACTACACCACTTTCAATACAGCAGTGACACTCGAGAGCAGTCAACAAGCCACATTATTTCAGAGATGCTAGTATCAAGATGCAGTATCATCAAAATTTGAATTCTATCAAACTCAGAGAAATTAACTGCTTTTCACCCCACAATTAACACAGAGGATGTACATATAAGCTGCAAATACCACACTGCTAGCATGTTACATATACTGCACCATGCTCCAGGCATGATAAATGTTCCCAGGTCAAAGTGGTTGTAATGTAACGGCTTATCTGGTTTACATGAAATATTCTCCCCACACTCCAATAGTAATGATCTCATATTGTCCGAACAATGACACCTGAAAGGGGATATAATGCTTCACATTTATATACAAATACTGTACTCCATGATGGTTTCATGATGTGGTTGAAGTGTCCCTCTCTCTTATCTGGAAGTTCACGATTCAATTTCCTGCTCATTCAATAATGTTAGTAGGCACTAGTCTACGAATTGAAATGAATTTCACTCTTTCGTAATTGTCCTCATCTCTCTCTTTCTGTTTCTTCCTTTCCTCACTCTGGCCTGTCATTGTGTGTGTGTGTGTGCGTGCGTGTGTGCGTGTGTGCGTGCGTGCGTGCGTGCGTGCGTGCATGCGGAGTTTGATAGCCTGGCATTGCCACTGTCTTCTCATCAATAGAAGTGAATCCCATGCCAATACATGAGTTGATTTTGAAATGAAAGGTCTCTCTTGAGTCAGAGGTCTTGTGGTTATGACCACAATTGCAAATTGCCTGTAAAACTACAAGCTTTCTTGTTTCATTTGTATTCCTATTCTTTATCCTAGTTTCCTGTCTTTTAGGAAACTATTTAGAAACTCTCTCTCTCTCTCTTTTTTTTTTTCTTTTTTTTTACAACTTGCTTTACGTCACACCAACACAGATAGGTCTTTTGGTGACGATGGGATAGGGAAGGTCTAGGAGCGGGAAGGAATCAGTTGTGGCCTTAATTAAGGTACAGCCCCAGCGTTTGTCTGGTGTGAAAATGGGAAACCACGGAAAAACGTCTTCAGGGCTGCCGACAGTGGGGCTCGAATCCACTATCTCCCGAATGCAAGCTCAAAACTGCGCGCCCCTAACCACATGACCCAGTACTTGCTTCTTCCACTTCAACTGCATTTAATTTACTTTTTAATAATTTGTTATGATCTACAGTATTTTACCAGAATGTAATATTGTTATATAATGAAATTGCTGTTGATTATGTAATAGGAGAATAGAATATGTATTTTACATAATAGTGCACCAGTGATAATGACAACAATTTGTGTAATCTCAGTACAATGTGTAAATTATTTTATGTCAAATACTAGGGAAGTGTCAATATTTTTTAACTGTACAATGTTACATGATGAAATTTTTACATGTTAACTGTTAATAGCCTACTAAATTTACAAATATGTTATTATTTGTAATAGACTAAATTGATATAGCATATTTAAAAAACTGAAACAGAAAAATTATATATTAAAATATTTGCTATTTAAATCTTGAAGGATTTCATGATGATGCTTTGCAGCAAATTCTCTTGGAATTCTCCCAAATTGGAAAAATAATATTTATGTTTTAGTAACTGATTTTATGGCCATTCTGACAGCAAGACAGTACCATTAAGCTCAAAGCATTATCAAATACCATTCTGTATTCCATTCTAATCTTTATGTATAAATGTATGTCATTGGACTTCATGACTTCCAGTGGTTATTTTAGGATATCATCTACGTAATTCATTATTTGCTTAATTTTATGACTTTATTATTTTCTTACCCCATATTCAGTGCTTGGTAACAAGCAGAGACACCAACAAAATTCATTAACTGACCTGTGAGTTGTAGAATGCAGTTGAAATTCAATGTTTTTTTATAAGATAGGGGTACCGTACTGGAAGTTTTATTTCAGAGGAAGTTCAAGGAATGTTGGAGGAAGGGATGTTTGGTTTATCAACAGCTTCACCAACCAAAATTTGGTGTATTTCAAGAGTTTATCTCATAATGTTGACTGTCAAGCTGGCTACTAACTAACTGTTATTCCACTTCTGTTGTATTACAGTATTTTGATTAGCATAAAGCAAAACAAGTGTATGCACTTAGTAGTTAAATACCCATAAACAACATACTTGTATAGATATTTGAAATATTTTTGTAGTAAGTTCCTCCACATTTATTTAGAAACTAAACACTACACAAACAATTTACACATGCATATTACATACAAGAAATAACAGTGAATTGAAAAACAGCAATGCATACTCTTGGACGACATTGCATCTTTGAGTATGCACAGTGTGCGGTAAAGAGTATGTATAAATAAAGATCACATAAAAATGAGCCAATTCCTTTATCTTTATGCCACCATTCTGAACATGATTTACACTTTATCCAGTCTTCTCACCGCATCGAGGGCAGTGGAAAACTCTGGGTGTTCCATTTTTCTTGCTCGAAACAAAAGAAAAGTTTCCTGATATTCTGATATTGATGGCTCTTGGCTTTCCAGTGCTATTTTTTAGTCACTGATTTTCCTTGTTCTACTTGTTCTCTCTTTCTTCTTTTTCTTCCAAACATTCTTTTCCAGCAATGCATTTTTATATGACATATTTTGATGTGTTACATACCTTCTTTAAGCCTGCTCTATTGGATTTAGGCAATGGGTGTATCTCTGATGCACATACTTTGTTGGCAGTCTCTATATTTTTTCTCGAGCATGACACTCCTCGGCCATGGGTGTTTCAGAGACTTCTGCTTTAGTAGGAGCTAACTTTGCTACTCTACCTGGATTGCAATCAGAGTTTTAATGTTCAAGTGTCTGACTTTGTTTTATAGGTCGGTTTGTAATTCCTGGTGGAGCAAAGTCATCTTCATTAAACACATCCAGATTGAAGAGAAATATTCCAGTAGCACAGAAGGCATGATCATCTTTCTCTATATTAGTTACTCTTGAGTGGCCAGCCCAGAAGAGACCAGCAATGTTATGCTGAGTTGGAGGTTTTCTCAGGTTGGAGACAATAAACTTGTCTATCTCTGTGGTCTAGAGAAGCCTTAATCACAAGTTTGCATCATATGGGTGACGTGGGGGCAAGCTGAGAAGAGCATTTGCGCTGACTTCTGCAATGTAAGACAGCCTGGAGAGAGCAGTGTGAGATTTGGCTTGGTATGATGGGAAAAATGTTTCTGCCACTCAATGAATAGCTCAGAATTCATACATCCTAATCCTAATTCTAAGACCATTGAAAACTGTGGTTGCTCCATTTTCCTCCCTCAAAACAAAATAAGAGTTTCCTGATATCCTTATATTGATGACTCTTGCCTTCTAGTGCTATCTCTTTGTCACTGATTTTCTTTGCTCTGTCTATTCTGTCTTCTTTTTCTTCCAAACACTTCTCCTTTTCCAGCAATACATTTTTTTAAGGAGATGCCAACAGAATCTCTAACTTTTTTGATGTGTTACACATCTTCTTTAAGCCTTTAAGTATTAGTTGGAACATCGTTGTGAAATGGTTTCTCATCTGCTCTGATGGAAAAACGAGTAATGGGGCAATGTTGATTCTAGAAGGGCTAAAACAACAAACTGATGTAATGGTTTGTCTTCTTTCAGCAAATACAACCTTACAAACCAACTTCTTGTCTTTCAGCGACACCACCTTGGGAAGTTTGTGGGGTACTGTAGAAATTCCCATTTCATTACAGTTAAATATTCCATAAAATGCACATTTTTCTCACTGTAGCCATATCCTAGGTTCTAAAAAAATCGTTGGTTCTGTACTCTGTTGATCCAAATGACTACCTAAGCTGCACTGTTTGGAGTTATGGAGAGAATGCCCCCTGTCTCTTGCAAAATCCAACAACCCAGTCTTTCCCAGCAAGCCTTTATTCTTTCTTGAAATTGTGGTGAAGATTGTTCATATAATAATAATAATTTCATGTGGCTATTTCTATTACATTACATGTAATGAACTTCATGGTGGTATGTATTGAAAATTGTATATTATCTTAAAACAATGTTTATTAAAATGGTCAACCTATTCAATACAATGCATTCATAAGAATGTTTATAACTTATACATGACACACAAATTTGGGACATGTTTCACCCTAGTTGTAGGCATCTTCAGCCTAACTATCATCCTCAAAATCAAATGTTATCAGGATCATAATATTCTCATCTTGAACCATCTTAATAGCTAAAGTAGTATGAGTAAAAAATACAATATGTTGGTGTTATTACTGACAGGTGAACATTTATTTAATGGAGTTCTTGAAGCAGCCTTTAAAATTATCATTAAAATATCTGGTGTTGATACCTATTAAAATGTTATCATGTGGTTAGGTGCCTTCCTTCTTATAAATCAATGTTTAACAAATAAAGATACATTAACACTTGATACAAAATAAACACCACATTAGGACACTATGTACAGTCACAGGATAAAGAGATTTAAGATAAAAATTATCTAGATGTTAATTAAAATGTTTGTTGTCTGATAACATCTATCAACAGTATTCAAAGGATAGTAGGAAAAACCTCTTGATGTTTCTGAAATCGTAGTCCATATTTCTAAGTTCAACAAGTCTTCTTTACAAGAGGCACATTATCACATTGTGAAATTTAAACAACCGTGAGTTATACTGTAGCCAAGCACTTAGTTCATGCTTATTTAAAAACAATCTATAGTTGTCTGGTGACTTAATTTACATGCTGTAATAGTTTGGAAAATATGAGATAATAAGGATAGTTAGATCAACGATAATTTGAGAGCAGTAGCTATCAGATTATTAGATGTTGATTACCATAGGGAATCTGAAATATTTGTTCCAAATGAGCAAATTTATAATACCAATATAAATGGTCCGCTATTGGACATTATAAATTTTCCAGCTAACTCATTCCTGGTTGCCAGCGTTTCGCCCTTGTGTGCTAGGCTGGGGTCATCAGTTGGTACCTAGCACACCTACCAAGACGCTGGCTAGTTCATACCGGGCAGGCCACTGCGTAGGCTAATTGTAGCCACCGGCAGTGCCAATGCACTATGAGGCACTTTGTCTCATTATCAAAAATTGATGCCTGCTTGGCCATCAGATGATTAGATGTTGATTCCCATAGGGAATCTGAAATATTTGTTCCGAATGAGCAAATTTATAATACCAATATAAATGCTCCGCTATTGGACATTATAAATTTTCCAGCTAACTCATTCCTGGTTGCCAGCGTTTCGCCCTTGTGTGCTAGGCTGGGGTCATCAGTTGGTACCTAGCACACCTACCAAGACGCTGGCTAGTGCATACCGGGCAGGCCACTGCGTAGGCTAATTGTAGCCACCGGCAGTGCCAATGCACTATGAGACACTTTGTCTCATTATCAAAAATTGATGCCTGTTTGGCCATCAGATGATTAGATGTTGATTCCCATAGGGAATCTGAAATATTTGTTCCGAATGAGCAAATTTATAATACCAATATAAATGCTCCGCTATTGGACATTATAAATTTTCCAGCTAACTCATTCCTGGTTGCCAGCGTTTCTCCCTTGTGTGCTAGGCTGGGCTCATCAGTTGGTACCTAGCACACCTACCAAGACGCTGGCTAGTGCATACCGGGCAGGCCACTGCGTAGGCTAATTGTAGCCACCGGCAGTGCCAATGCACTATGAGACACTTTGTCTCATTATCAAAAATTGATGCCTGCTTGGCCATCAGATGATTAGATGTTGATTCCCATAGGGAATCTGAAATGCTGGCAACCAGGAATGAGTTAGATGTCCAATAGCGGACCATTTATATTGGTATTATAAATTTGCTCATTCAGAACAAATATTTCAGATTCCCTATGGGAATCAACATCTAATCATCTGATGGCCAAGCAGGCATCAATTTTTGATAATGAGACAAAGTGTCTCATAGTGCATTGGCACTGCCGGTGGCTACAATTAGCCTACGTAGTGGCCTGCCCGGTATGCACTAGCCAGCATCTTGGTAGGTGTGCTAGGTACCAACTGATGAGCCCAGCCTAGCACACGAGGGCGAAACGCTGGCAACCAGGAATGAGTTAGCTGGAAAATTTATAATGTCCAATAGCGGACCATTTATATTGGTATCAGTAGCTATCAGTCGAGCTGGCGACACGAGTGATCCGATCTTGCCAGATAAAACACAAGGAGACATTCTAACAACCTTATTTCCTCAGTGGATATCATTCTTCCACCTTAATGGCTGTTTTTCGAGAGTCTCCCGTTTAACCAACATCAGGACTGTGGCAGATAACATGCTTCGAGCACTTTGGAATTTTCGTTGATCTAACTATCCTTAATATCTCATATTCTCCAAACTATTACAGTGTGTAAATTAAGTCGCCAGACAACTATAGATTGTTTTTAAATAAGCATGAACTAAGTGCTTGGCTACAGTATAACTCACGGTTGTTTAAATTTTACAATGTGATAATGTGCCTCTTGTAAAGAAGACTTGTTGAACTTAGAAATATGGACTACGATTTCAGAAACATCATGAGGTTTTTCCTACTATCCTTTGAATACTGTTGATAGATGTTATCAGACAAAAAACATTTTAATTAACATCTAGATAATTTTTATCTTAAATCTCTTTATCCTGTGACTGTACATAGTGTCCTAATGTGGTGTTTATTTTGTATCAAGTGTTAATGTATCTTTATTTGTTAAACATTGATTTATAAGAAGGAAGGCACCTAACCACATGATAACATTTTAATAGGTACCAACACCAGATATTTTAATGATAATTTGAAAGACTGCTTCAAGAACTCCATTAAATAATTGTTCACCTGTCAGTAATAAGACCGACATATTGTATTTTTTACTCATACTACTTTAGCTATTAAGATGGTTCAAGATGAGAATATTGGGATCCTGATAACATTTGATTTTGAGGATGATAGTTAGGCTGAAGATGCCCACAACTAGGGCGAAACATGTCCCAAATTTGAGTGTCATGAATAAGTTATAAATATTCTTATGAATGTATCGTGTTGAATAGGTCGACCATTTTAATAAACTTAATTGTTTTAGGATAATAATGGCTATTTCTAGCTCAGTGCAACCCTTGTAAGGCAGAACCTCTAATGAGGGTGGGCAGCATCTGCCATGTGTGGGTAACTGCATGTTGTTGTGGTGGAGGATAGTGTTATGCGTGGTGTGTGAGTTGCAGGGATGTTGAGGACAGTAGAAATACCCAACCCTCGGGCCACTGGAGTTAACCAATGAAGGTTAAAATCCCCGACCCCGTCTTGAATCAAACCCGGGACCCTCTGTACCAAGGGCCTGTATGCTAACCATTCAGCCAATGAGTAAGATTGTTCATTACAGTATAAGAAAAAGCAACTTCCATCAGCTGTTTTCTACTTAATTCATAAAACTGCGAGTCCAATTCTCTGCAATGATCATCAAGTTCGATCAATCATTACTGATCTGCATTTAAGGCAGTCGCCCAAGTGGCAAATTCCCTGTCTGTTGTTTTCTTAGATTTTTCTTAAATGATTGCAAAGAAATTGGAAATTTATTGAACATCTTTCTTGGTAAATTATTCCATTCCTAACTCTCCTTCCTACAAATGAATATTTGCCCCAATTTGTCCTCTTCAGTTCCAACTTTATCTTCATATTGTGATCTTTCCTACTTTTAAAGACACCACTCAAACTTATTCATCTACTAATGCCCACGCCATCTCTCCAATGACAGCTTGAAACATGCCACTTAGTCGAGGAGCTCATCTCCATTCTCCCAAGTCTTCCCAGTGCAAACTTTGCAACATTTTTGTAACGCTACTCTTTTGTCGGAAATTACCCAGAACAAATCGAGCTCTTACTCTATATCACTTTTAGATATCCTTTTAAACATCCCAAGGAAAGTACCCTGAAATTAGAAATGAATTATATCACCAATAAGTTCTTGCCAAAAACTATTATCAACCATCATCAACCATATTTATGAATAAAATACCACTTGGAGCCATTTTCTCAGCGAATATTCATTAATTCGGAATATAGTTGCCACTTGTCTCTTGCTCATAATTCTCTGCCTTCTTCCACCATCACTGTATATCTGTTGTGGAAACCAATTTCCATTCTGTTTTTCTTTTGTATCTCCCCATAATGTCTGAGCATCTTATAAATAAAGACAAATATAAATGTTTCTTGAAACTGAAGTGGTATGGGTGGACAAATTTCACTTGTATTTGCGCTTCTTCCTTACTTGCATACTTAGCTGCCTTGCAAATATTTCACAAAATCACTGTTAGATGCAAGCACCTACTAAAATCATTGTTAGATGCAAGCACCTACTAAAATCATTGTTAGATGCAAGCATCTACTAATCGCATGATTATTTCTCACATGTCATCATGAGGAAATCCATATCTTTCTTGCACAACATAAAAGTTTATAAATGTTCCTCACAATTTTGTGGAATTCCTTGTAATATCAACAAGACAAGCGATATTATAGTTTCGAGAGCAAATACATTAGTTTACCTACCAAATGAATGAGAATTCCTGGAGTTCCTTTGTGTACACTTCAAAACCATTGATTGTTAGCAATGAATGACACGTCACTACCTCACCATTCTCAGTACTGCCAACTGTTCAAAATTTACACTGCATACTCTTGACCGCCTTTACCCTACTCATTTTCAACAGAACATGGTGCCTGATTTCTCAGAGCTTTTAAATGAATGTGAATCTCTAAATTTTATTCCAGTTTATGACTTTCGTAAATGTAACTTCATTTCAGTACTTCCAGTTGGAACAGAGGACATCTATAAAGCAACACCATTTCCTATCCTGCTTACCTTATTCTACTCTGTTCTTACTCTTGTCCTTTTTCTGTTGAAAGTGGCTTTTATTGTAGATTAAGGAAACATAGCATTTGCATCATCTATGCTCTGAACAGTTCATGATAAAGTAGGTATGAGGAAAATAACTGTAATATATTTTTGCAATACTTTTCATTCAACAGTAGGCAAGTGTACAAATATCTGTACAAAACAGAAAACTGGTTTCTTAGGTTACATTATGTAGGCCTACTGTATCCCTGTTCTAGGGACAGTCCCCCAAGAAAATTTGTCCCTGGAATGTCCCCCAGATTTAATCACTTGTCTCCAGAAATCTCCATATTTTCAGTGTTTGTTATTAGTATGGTTTTACATGAACAATAATATTGTTGCTGCCAGGACGAAACCTCCTATGTGAAATATTTTAGCTTAGAACTTTGGCCAATAAGGTTGTGTCATCTAAGGTGCAATATTGTGTGAATATTGTCAAGGCATTCTCGCTCTTCACAATGTATGTGCTGCGGGTCAGTATATCTCCAAAAATATTATCACATAGGAGGTTTTGTCCTGGCAATGACGATATTCTATGACTTTTTAACTTGTCATTTTTATTTAAAAATTACATACAGTATGTAGTATTTATGGTTTCCCTTCAGTGTGCTCTCTAGTTTCAATATCTTTGATCTACTCCTTGCACTCAGGTGTAATGTGCTTTTTGGATGCAAGTGAATGTTAATTCTGCAGCGTGAAACTTCTGCATAGTTTGCAGCTGCTTGCAGTGTCTATTAGCACATGGTATGCCTACAAGATTATGAACATTATTAGAATAGTTTATACAGTTTGAAAGTGTCTTGAAAATGGAAGTGTTCAGTAAATGATTCAGTGTTGGAGTTTCCTTTTCCCAGTTGAGCATAAATGTATCTGCTGCCATTCTTTATTTATACCAAACAGCTATAGTGTCAAGAATAGTAGTAAAACCTCTCTTGTATAGCATGTGGGAAAGGAAAGAGAGTGCTTTGAACCATACAAGTGGTAACATGAAGTATAGTACTGTCTGCGTCTGACGAGAAGACGTCGCAGCTTGTATGTATGGTACGAGTACCAGATACTATACTAAGCTACAAACATTAGTCGTGGTAGACAGTGTGAGCTCTCCAAAACAGATGCTTGTTCAGTATTAAACTGTTTGTTATGCAGTACCGGTATTTACAGTAAATACAATTTCACTACCACTTTGAAACTTCCAAACAGCATCTCAGTTCTTAAGAATCACCACGGCCGGAACCGATGTTTATTGTCAGGCCTTCAGACTTGAGATTGGCTCATGCGCAGCAGCCATGCTTACTCCTCACACCCTTTATCCTGCACCCAAGCGACTTATTCCTCACAGGTGTCCTCTCCTCTCCACTATAATTCTACACATGCTGTTACATTATTTTGATTCCTCTGCTCTCGTCCTCTTTGCTCTCCTCACTCCTTGCTGCTCCACTATAATCGCACCTTTAGGAACAACATAAAAGCAATGAATAATAATAATAATAATAATAATAATAATAATAATAATAATAATAATAATAATAATAATTTGGTCTCAGCTACCAGATTACATATCTTCTGAATTGGTGCCATCTAGGCAGTCTGCACATCAATTTCAACACACCAATTTGTTGCCTCTAATATTGGAGAAGAATTTTACTGAACGGTGCTTATAGCTGAATTAATGTTCTGCCAGAGGCCTTTACCCTACCAAGATTTTTGCCTGCCCCTCAAAAATCACCTAATTCAGTCAGGAACGAACCCATGAATCAAAAGTCTGCAATGAATCCGTGAATCAGAAGTCTACCTATGATGCAGAAAGAAAGCTATAAAACATTTATCACCGGGTGAGTTGGCCATGCTGTCAGGGGCGCGCAGCCGTGAGCTTGCATCCGGGAGATAGTGGGTTCGAACCCCACTGTCAGCAGCCCTGAAGATGGTTTTCTGTGGTTTCCCATTTTCACACCAGGCAAATGCTGGGGCTGTACCTTAATTAAGGCCACGGCCACTTCCTTCCCATTCTTAGGCCTTTCCTATCCCATCGTCGCCTTAAGACCTATTTGTGTCGGTGTGATGTAAAAAAATAGCAAAAGAAAAAATTATCTATAAACAAGATATTGAGACAATGCTGAACAGTTCATTCTGCATGATGTTGTATCTATCTGTAGCATGCCTCATGATTTTGAAGTATAAGAACTATATGTCTCGGTAATAAAGTCCTTTACTAGTTCAAAATCATGCAGTGGTAAAGTTGATTAATCAAAGGATTTATGCACTCATAAGGGACACTTCTACAATTAATTATTGGGTAATATCACAAATAACTTCCTCTTAAAACAATAATCACACCACACTACCACAAATAATACCATGGTTTAATTTAAATTTGTCATTTGTATCTCATTGGCAACATCATACTGTTATAATATCTTTAAGTGAATAATATTAAATTTGATTCAACCAAGTAGATTGGCATTATAGTGATTTATATCTGTTAATATATTTCAAGTGTTGACCCTGTGGTCTGAGGATAGAAAGCCAGCTTCATACCCAGTGACCCCAGGTTTGATTCCTGGCCAAGTCAGGAATTTTTACCTGAACTTGAGGACTGGTTCAAATCCACTAAGCTTATGAGTGAACAATTATTGAGAAGCTATGTAATGGTGAATTGATGGTCCTGGTCTAGAAAGCCAAGAAAAAGAGCTGAGAGGATTCTTTGTGCTTACCACGTGTCAGTTTGTAATCTGCAGGCCTCCGTATTGAGCAGCGGTTGCTTGGTAGGCCAGGTACATCAGGGCTGTAGTACCCTGGGTATATTTAATTTTTTTTTTAATATTTTGTTTTTAAATGATACCATATTTCACATGTGCCCATTTGAGAGAATGGAAAAAAAAGGAAAAAAAGGTTCAAGAAATTAGAAGGCTAAAAGCCAAAAATATAATTTTGATTCAAACCCTAAGATTAATACTGAAGAATGGGAAGCGTATGCAACCTGTAAAGAAAGAAGAAATGAAGGCCACATTGGAAAAAAGAAACTAGTGTATAGTTCTCCATGACATGAAAAATTAATACATTATGGTAATTGATAAATCAATCTGACTCCAAAATGCATCCTTGCCAGTACCCTTAAATTACTCATTATCAAAATGGCTATTTTTAAGGAAATATTCCTCACTAAACCCTCAGTCCTTATTTGTGTTGTTATGGTCTGTGATATTTCATTGTTGAATGGTTGTGGTCCTTTGCTATGTGTCCTATGAACGTTGACGTTGGACTGTATAACTATGTAGCGTATCGTAGCTCCATAATTATAATGGTGTATAGTAAATTTGTACCGGTACTTAATTTCTATATTTAATTAAAATGCAAATGTAACAGATACTGAAATTCTTCATAATCACCTATTTTTCTCTCCAGGATTCTTACAGTGTTTTGTGCTTATCTATCTAGTCATTAAAGAGATGGTGTACTGTATTTTATTTCAATATATCAGGGTCATAAGTCATAAGTATTATAAACATTTTTTACAATGAGAACTTTTGCTAACTGGTACATCTCAATGTTGAACCATTGTAGTAGCCTGCATAGTAAAGCCTGTTGTTACTTACAGGCCTTATGAAACATTGATAAAAACAATGTAAGACAAATAATTTTTAAAGAATGAAATTTAGACCATTTTTCAATGCCAAAATCTGAATTCAAATTACAGATAAACTATTTTTGTAAAAACATAACCTTAATTTTAATAACTGTGTATATGAATAGAAAGGAAAGCTAAATATTTGCAGTTGTATAAACATAATATACACTTAAATAATATTGTTATCATATTCTTAACAAATATAATCTTGCACATGCTCTCAGACCTTAAAAGGAAAGTTCCATTTCAGTCTATCTGGTTGAATAACTTATGCAATTAATTTTTCAAATTTCTAATATTAGGCTATATACTTTCATTTGGTTTTATTCCTTTTAACGATTTAAAGTATTTTAAAATTTATATATCCACTTCGAATTGTCGAAATTAAGTCCTACACTGTTTTCCTAAGACTTCAGTTACATCACCTTTTACTCTGCGGCCGGAGAAACAAATGCCTACAAGACCTGCCTAGCAACAATTATACATAACTGCATATCACATGTTCAATTTCATAACGAGTTATCCTTCAAGTTTGCGTATTAAAACAAATCCTTTAAATCGTTATTGATCTCAAATACAACATCATCTTATGTCTTCATATGTGAATGCGGCATAACAGGATTATACTAGACCTGCTTATGAACTTCAACTGCATTTGTTTTGGCACGAAATAGTGGTGTTCTCTTTAATTGCTTCGAGACTAAATAGTGTTAATTTTTTGCTTGTGATCACTGTGTTAGTTGTTTTTAGAGCTTTATGGCTTAATTTTTGCACTGCTTTGCTAATTGGCTGATGATGACACTTCAAATGTGTTGAAACCGGTCCCAAATGAACAGGTTGTAACCTCTATTTGGTTCAACTTAACAACTGAGTATTGAAAGGTGGATCCTTCTTTCTATTTAATATTGTCGACTCAACCTACGTGAATTCAATTGGTATCGGACAGTGAGATGTTAATTTTTTTTAAAAATATATATTTACCTTTCACATTTACATTATTATCTAGTACATGTTTCGAGAATATGCACATTCTCTTCTTCAGCTAGTTATGTTCAAAATTCGTGTATACAATAAGACTAAGTGAAAATGGGGCCCCTCTTTAAGAAATCTAAAACTAACATGTTACATTGTACTTGTCATAGTTTTAGATTTCTTAAAGGGGGCCCCCATTTTCACTAGGTCTTATTGTATACACGAATTTTAACTTAATTAGCTGAAAAAGAGAATGTGCATATTCTTGAAACATGTACTAGAAATAATGTAAATGTGAAAGGTAAATATATACTGTATTTTTTTTTAAATTAACATGTAGTATTGACTAGGAGGACCATCCATCACTATATTTACTGTGATTAAGTCAATACGGACCCAATATTGGCCATTATGGTCAAGATTATTAATAGGGACAGTGAGATAGCGGCTCCGATCTAGAAAGGTAAGAGTAATGGCTGAGAGGATTCGTCGTGCTGACCATATGACACATCATAATATGCAGGCCTTTGGGTTGAGCATCAGTTACCTGGTAGGCCATGGCCCTTTGGGGCTATTGTGCCACGTGGTTTGGTTTGATAATATTACTATTTACATTCAATGAGCTTATAGATCTTCATTTTAGTAAATAAACAGGTGAAAATATACAAGAATATATAATCAGTATTTAACTTAAAGTTGTTTGTGGAAAATTTTCTTCCTCTTCATTGGTGCTGGTAATCTGGTATATTAGCCCAATCAGCACTCCATTTCACAGCTTTAAGAACTTCATCTGATGAGAATACGAGTTAAAGAGGAACAAACCAGGGCTAGTGGTGCATCTACCTAACAGAATTGTACCTGCATTGTACTGAGAAGCCATAGGTTTGATTCGCGATTCGCAATACAACATAAGATGTCGTCACACTGACTACATGGCTCTCCAATATTTAGAAGGTCACCTAGGTGGACAGCAGTCATCTTAACAAGCCATGGCCCTTAACTCACTGGCACCCACTTATGGAACCATTCCATATAGGGTTACACTGTATGTTTTTCATAAACAAGCAGCCAGCATTTGTTCTAATTTACAGCTCTTCAAAACAATGTAAAAGCTTTCTATGAAGGCCACACTTTTCAAAGTTTAAAAAAAAAAATCAACATTTGTCAGCTTATAAAGGAAGGATATTTTGAAGTGGCTTGAAAGTGGCTGTAACAATAAATCAATATCAGAGAAGAGAGAGTAGTTCATAACTGAACTGATTAAGTGATAGGGACAGTTTAGGTGAAAATAATTTTAGTGGATTAAATGATAACCTTGTTGGAAGTGTAAACATTTCCAATATATCCAGAAAAATACAATTTACCATACTCTGGTTCCATATGATAGACTGATTCACATCACTGATTATTCAGAAATTGACTGGAGCAAAAAAAATTAGCTTTGTATACATGTTGTATTTTGATTTATTACAAATATGCTGCATTTCACCATTTTTCAAGAAATTAATAGGAGATATCTTAGTCTACATGCAAATAACTTATTAAGGTTCGAACAGGTTTAGTGTTGTTTCTGCCATGGGAATCATGAGTGTCTGTTGCTGTTCTGTAATTTATAGCATGAGTTATTGATGTATTGCAGAAGCATTTAAAAATTACTTCCATTACCTTACCAGCACTCAAAAGAATATCAGGAAAATATGTTCTTGTATCCTCCTTGCCTATAGAAGAAATTAATTTCCTTCTTTGGTCCTGTACTGTAATGAATTTTTAAACATGTGTAATTGAAGGACAATTGTGTAGCTGTATTATCATAACTACAAGATGATATTTTCTCCTTTGCATGAGTGAAATGGAACTTTCTTTTGGCAATGTATACAACATATATAGGTTCTACTTTCTTTGAGTTATTAATTGTTCTGAAGGTAATTTTTCTTTATTCAGCAATGAAGTAACATGAGAAGGGAAATGAAATTGTATACCATACTAGCACAGCCCATTTGATGTAGCCTCACAAATAACAATAAACAATCACTTCGTATATGTTAATCTCTCATTATTCATATTGAGTGTAAATATTTATATTGTATTTTATCTGTACAGGTTGTAAATAAAGAATTTCATGATGTAATATTATTTTTTTATAATTTTTTGAGATGATAAATGTGTATAAATCTCATTCTCGGTCATCCTAGAAATAAACAGTCAAATCACATTATTATGACCACCTACTAGTATCTAAAGTAACCAGCTAGATGTGCTGCCAGTGACTCAGTCAGGTCTCCACAGGTATCTGGAGCCATGCTGTTTGCAGTACATCCCACAACTGTTGAAGGTACATGGCAGAGGAGGGAGATGGCGAATACAACAATCGAGGTGTTCCACAGATGTTCTGTTGGATTGAGATCAGGGCTGTTTGTGGGCAAGGGGAGAACTATGAAGTCTTGATCATGCCTTTCCAGTCATGTGCAGATACTTCTGGAAGATCTCATCCTTCTCAAGAAAGAAAAATTTGTTCTATACAGCTGAAAATATCAGAGGAAGCTACCAATATCCAATCAGCAGCAGTCTAGTCCCTATACTTCAAGCAAATTTCAGTCGATGCAGCTGTGTTTGTATGAATGCAGCCACACTCCATCTACTCCGGAACCCCAATCACAGAAGGGTTCGCTGATCTGCTTTGGTAAAAATGTGTCTGGATGCCCCTGGTTCCTGCGGACAGTGACCTGTTCAACTGTAGCCTTTTGGTTGGCCTTCATGCACCATTGTAGTCAACATTCATCTTGAACATCAGTGGCGCATTGAGCTTTACAGTTTCCATTATGGTTATTCCCAATAATGCCATTTGTCCACTCATGATATACCTTTACCACAAACATTGCTGTTTCCAAAATATTGCCCCTCTTGGCCCAAGCCAAAGATTGTCCCTTTTTGCAACTTGGTTACATCTCTTCCCTTACCATGACAGAAGGATGTGCAATATGTATAGCCAGCCTGTTGGTTGCATTATATACCTGCTTCTCCAGCCCATATTATGGGTCATACGCCATGGGTTACACACAGATGGCACTTCCAGCATCTAGTCATAATAATGTGATTCAACTGTGTGTACTGGTGTGGTGGCCATTAAAACTGCATCGACGCACATGTAGAATACACCCGCGGTATCCCCTGCCTGTCGTAAGAGGCGACTACAAGGGGCGACCAAGGGATGATTGAATTAGAACCATGAAACTACTCTTGATTCGTACCATCATGCGGGGAACACCATGAGTTGCATGTACTTGCGAGTAGTATCACTAAATTGGTACGAAATAGGTTTGTGATTAGTTGGAGTAAAAAGCCTGGCCTGGTGGATTCCAGTACCCGTGCGTTGTACCCATGTGAGCAACACTGCGGGTCTGGGCGCAGCCTGTGAGTTGTACCGCTATATGAGCGGCACCGTGGGTCAGCGTTGCCTGTGACTGGTATCCACTATGTGAGGAACACAACGGGAATACCGGCGCCCGTGACTAGTACACCTAGGTGAGGAACCTTACCGGTTTGCGTTGGCTATGAGTGGCGCCATAGTGTGAGAAACACCATAGGTCTGCGTTCCCTGTATGAATTGCAATACTTATGAGTAGTACCATCTTGTGTGGACCACCGTGAGTCTTCGCTACTTTTGATCAGTACCCCAAAATTACAAATACCATGGTTCTACTTTACTTGCGACATGTACCATTCTGTGGGGCCTTATACGTGAATTTAGTACCCATTCAGACATCAAGCATCATTGTGCTTTATAAATGGTCCCTTGGTCAGTAATACTCTAATTAACTACCTTCTTTTTGAGTCTGATCCACTGTTTTTGTTTGTTTGTTTTTTTTTGTTTTTTTTTGTAGGGTTCATGTCCATCCATTCATTCTTCATGACAATTTTTTAAATTTTATTTTGGTCAGTGGATGAATTTAATTTTTTAAAATTTCATTTTGTACCATTAGGGGCCGATGACCTTGATGTTAGGCCCTTAAAACACCAAGCATCATCATCATCATCATCATCAAAACTGCATCACTAGTAGAAATGTATCTAATGAAACTGATGCATAGATCATAGAAGGACTATGCGGTGATTAATGGATAATTAATCTGGATAATACATGTGTTAGTTACATTCCCATGGACTAATAAAAGAGGGGGTGATAGAGAGCAAAATGTTGTGCAGCAGAAGTATGTTCGTTTACCATTTGTTTGCTCAGGCGGCGTATGTATGACTCGTCAAAGATATGACAGCCATACCAACAGGTTGCTGACTTTGCCTGCAGAGCTGTGGCATTTCAAGACTGTTGTGATCCAAGTATAGAATCTTGGATTGAAGAGATGTAAATTAGCTGATGCAAAGGATTCTAAAAACCCTTTCACCTCATCAAAACAAAGAGGATGGGAAATATTTTTCAAGGTGCATGTTGCTTTGGCTACCATTGTCTCGACACTGCCAGTCACTATAGCACTTAGAACAGCGGTTCCTAACCTTTTTAGTCTTGTTACCCCTATGAACTTTCAGGGAAACTGATTTTACCTCCCCCACCCCCTGTTTAAAATTTTATCAAAGAAAACAACACATGCATACAAATAGCCTTTATTAATCATAAAATTGAACAAAAAATATACATAATTACAATTTCAATGTACTTCCTTAATTAATTAATGACAGTTAATATGAAGATTGGAACTGTTTTGCATTCACAAGTTTTTAAAATGTTAGGTTTAGTTTCACCTAATGTGCATCTCAAGTCATGTTCCACATTGAGATGGTTTCTTGCCTTTGTTTTTACTGTTCATAAAGTTGAGAAACCACTCTCACATCTGTAACTGGTAGCAAGAGGTGTTATTATTCTTAGAGCCCTGTCAGCTGTAATAGGATATCCACCATCTAGGCTACTTTTTGCCAAAATGTAGCGAGGTCAAAATTTGGAAATTTCAATTTGAAAGTGCTATCCTCACATAGTCTGCAAAATTCTACTTTCGCTGTCACATCATCATTTTTAAAAATGTCATCATCAGTAGCAAATGGTCTTAATATCCATGAATTGGATTGACGATTGTCCATGTCCGAGAAATATTGCTTCATAAACGCTTTTACAGCTTGATACTAAGTACAATGCAAAAAAAATAAAACAACGAAATATGCGAGTTAGTGCTGGAGTAAACTCAAACTGAGCCATCCTCTTCCCTCTCCTTTGCATGGAAGAAAGCAGGCACGGTGGCGACAGCATCTAGGAAGGGATAGAACACAGCGAGAAGCTACCTACCTACACACACATCGCCATGCTTTTTATTAGTGTACATGCAGCGCAAGAGAGCGCAAGCCACATGGCGATGGTCTGTCATTGGCATCTACATACCAAAAATTGCCAGCATTATTTTTCCCCAGAGAATAGATGTTTTACCCCTACAGGGGTAATCACCTCCAGGTTCGGAACCCATGGCTCAGAGTGTCCCACGTGGAGGGAGAATGTAAATGATATGACATTATCATTTCTAACAAATCCTGCTTCTATTGCTTCCACATCTGGCGGTAGTGTGAGTACAGATTGGGTGAACCCTGTGTCATGTATTACTATGCCAGTCTGGCACCTAGCATTACAGTCTGACTCGTTGGCTGAATGGTCAGCATGCTGGCCTTCGGTTCAGAGAGTCCCGTGTTCAATTTCCGGTGGGTCGGGGATTTTAACCATCATTGGTTAATTCCAGTGGCTCAGGGGCTGGGCTTTTGCGCCGTCCCCAACATCCTTGCAACTCACACACCACACATAACACTATCCTCCACCACAGTAACACGCACGTACCTTCACATGGCAGATGCCGCCCACCCTCTGCCTTACAAGGGCTGCACTCGGTTAAAAATAGCCACACAAAATTATTGTTTCCTCGAACTTCATCTTCATCATCTGTTTTGGTATTCTTTCCTCCTCCTGCATCCTCTTTACATGTTCAAAACATCTTAATTTACTCCTATCAATTTTCTCATTTAGTTTCTCCATTCCAACCTCCTTTCTCACATCTTAGCTTCTCAATCTGTCCTTCCTTGTCTTTCCTATCATACTTCTTAGGTATTTCATTTTGCTGGCTTGAATACTACTCTCCTCCCTATTTGTCAGTGTCCAAGCCTCAGCCGCATAAGTCAGTATGGGTGGATAATACATTTTGTATATTATCTCCTTACACTTTCTTGGTACTTTCTTATTCCTGAAAAGGTTTCATATACTCTAGTAGAGTTAATTGCCCTGTTGATCTATCTTGCTAATCTCCACATCCAGCCTTGTATTCTGCATTAATTCACTCCCTACATATTTGAAACTGTCAACCATTTCAAATCTTTGATCACCAATTTTCACACTGCCCTTTCCTTGTCTTCCGGTTCTTACTTATGCTCCAGAATCGATGGAGGAAAGGCTATTTGTTATAGAATAACATTAGAAAGTGTAAAATGTGTTCACTTAAACAAAAACTAAAATATATCACGTCACAAAAAAAACTTCTCATATCTCAAAATAAATTTGTTGTATGTCCTCCGCTCTCTTTGCTCAGCGCCAGCAGCCACACACACGCAAGCGTGGACCATTCGAGACTCGATGCGCAGTCTTCAGTGCGCGTGTCTGTTACGTCGTGTGCAGTATATAAGGAGCTCCCTGTCTGTCACTCATGAGGATTCTCCCCAGTGTCCTGCTCCAGAATACACTGAACGTCGAACACGGAGGCTACTCCTCTTAAAAATGTGTCTCGACCAGGTGGACGGAATTCTGGTAGTATGAGGTTTCACCTCAGGTCACCGGGCGAGTTGGCCGTGCGTGTAGAGGCGCGCGGCTGTGAGCTTGCATCTGGGAGATAGTAGGTTCGAATCCCACTATCGGCAGCCCTGAAGATGGTTTTCCGTGGTTTCCCATTTTCACACCAGGCAAATGCTGGGGCTGTACCTTCCAACTCCTAGGCCTTTCCTATCCCATCGTCGCCATAAGACCTATCTGTGTCGGTGCGACGTAAAGCCCGTAGCAAAAAAACTCACCTCAGGTCACTACTCCACTTTCCCGTTCCTTCATCCATGTCGAGCCCCGATGTTGTATGCCACACATCCCCAAGCTCACTCAAGCTCCGACACACACATTAGATTCTCTAATTGTGAATATAGCTTTCATTTAGTACAAGCTTATGAACTCAGACACTTCAAGTTAGAAGGAACTCTCTTAGCTAATCTATGCTAGTGCAAATGATAGTTTTCAACTATCATGA
Organism: Anabrus simplex; assembly: GCF_040414725.1. Classification (NCBI taxonomy): domain Eukaryota; kingdom Metazoa; phylum Arthropoda; class Insecta; order Orthoptera; family Tettigoniidae; genus Anabrus; species Anabrus simplex. Next base: position 616,519,770 of record NC_090265.1, on the reverse strand, counting down.
ATTATATCTTTCCCAAGAACTATCTTTTCAAGATAGCAGTGAGTGTAAATACATTCAGAGTGTACATAGTGTATAGAAACAGAAACTCTCTCAAGATTAATCATCTACTTTGCTTCAAGACAATTTTATGTTTTATTCCTGTACATACTGTAGAATTCTGTGTGAAGCAAATAAATAAGTTGTGTTCTTGTAAACCTTATCTTGTTTACAACACAACTCATTGGCGACGAGGTAAAAAAACTACGTGCCATCTGCCACCAATACATTGGCGACGAAGTCAAACAGTGGTCAGTGTGTCGCCCACTCATTAGAAACGGGGTACAAAACTGATTACATTCTGTCGTCAACTCATTCGCGACAGGGCAACAAACTCTTACAGGATATCGTCCACTCATTGGCACAGTGATACTATACTCCGTAACTATCACCACTCCACATTGGAACCTGTACGGCCTCTACCAGCAGTTAGCCTTTTCTACAGTGCAACTATTAGCCTCCTTCGAACTACGGACAGTCAGCCGACATTCCAAGGCTCTCTCTCGCTCGCAGCACCTGTTCGGCACGCTTCAGCTTGCTTGCTCTCTCACACACTCCCAGCTGTTGCGGTGAAGGTAGTGATGTGCTTGAGCCCGGCTCGAGCTGCTCGAACAGATGACGTCAGAGCTCGAGCCTGTTCGAGCTTTGCTCGAGCTTTTGCGCGCGCCGCAACCTAGCGCCTTGCTGTTACTAACACCCAGCAAACTTGAGAAGGATATGTAAGAGTATTAATGCTGGACAGTACCGGTTCGTCCTCTCTACTGTTACTTCCGTGTATTTTGTACATAATTTAATTTCGACCCATACCTATATATTGGAGACAGTCAAAATTTGTGTTTGTGCGATGATTCGTTACACATGCCTCCATCCGTATAAACCAATTCTCTACTAAAATGTGTTGTTTGGGCTGTATAAAGACAGAAAAAGGAAACCATTCACGTGTTGTAATAGTTACATATTTAAATGGTTACAAGACTAAAAATGTATATTTTACCTGCAGTTGTTGTTGACATGTTTCTCGCTTGGGTGCATGGCTCAATGGTAAGCGTGTTGGCCTTTGGTTACAGGGGTCCCGGGTTCGATACCCGGTAGGAACAGGATTTTTAAAACCATAAGATGATGTCTTGTTTTATTTGTTCCAGATGGGCTCGAAAACTACTGAACCGATTGACCTGAATTATTGTAAATGATACAGCTTGAAATCGCGAGTCACGTTTGAGTTTCATATAGCCTATATTTCACGCAATCAAACAGTAACATTGCTGCATCATAATATTTATACATGTATTTGTGTATACGATTGATGAGATGTCAATCCTTTCTTACTCAAAGTCTTCTATACGAGCAACAAGGGTAATATTCTCCCAAGGAGTGGATTCAAACCCCCCAACATTGAGGACAGAAGGAGAACCTCGCCTGAGGCGCTGCCAGCTGTCTTAGCCGCCCAAAGCATCGCATTGTAAGAATAATATTACCGTATTCATAATTTTGCACGGTCTAGAAAGCCAAGATTAACACACGAGAGGATCTGTCGTGCTGACCACACGACACTTCGTAATCTGCAGACCTTCGGGCTGACCAGCGGTCGCTTGGTAGGCCATGGCCCGTCGGGGCTGTTGCGCCATGGGGTCTGGTTTGGTTTTTTAATCATAGTGTTGCGTCCAACGTGGAGTTGTTACACGGCACACAAGTACTGCCTTGGGAGGAAATACTTCTGTTAATACGCAGGGAATATTACGGGTACATCCTTCGTCATTTACACTGCATATTATCATAATCTAAGCCTTCTAATTTTATGGCCAACCTTTATTCTTCATAAGATATACGTCAATGACTGAATGTAGTAATATGTGAAAGCACGCACCTTCGTTATAAATATTATACACACACACATGTGTGAAAGGTGCTTCACTTCATATGCTGTTTGCTAATCTGCACGTTCTATCTGTAGCCCGAGACAGACTCCGCCTTCGATCACGTGATTGCTCGAGCTTGCTTCGAACCTCGGCGCGTATCGGGTCGGCTCGATCCCGCTCTCTACGCGTGTGATGGGCAAACGATACCTGTGTTCAAGCGGGATCGAGCCGACCCGTTACGGGCCGAGGTTCGAAGCAAGTTCGAGCAGTCACGTGATCGAAGGAGGGTTCTGACTCGGGCTACAGCTAGTGATAAGCAAACGATACCTGTGTTCTAGCGGGATAAAGCCGACCCGATACGCGCCGAGGTTCGAGCCTGTTCGAAGCAAGCTCGAGCTGTCACATGACCGAAGGCGGATTCTGACTCGGGGTACAGCTAGTGATAGACAAACGATACCTGTGTTCTCGCGGGATCGTGCCGACCCGATACGAGCCGAGGTTCGAGCCTGTTCGAAGCAAGCTCGAGCTGTCACATGACCGAAGGCGGATTCTGACTCGGGGTACAGCTAGTGATGGACAAACGATACCTGTGTTCTCGCGGGATCGTGCCGACCCGATACGAGCCGAGGTTCGAGCCTGTTCGAAGCAAGCTCGAGCTGTCACATGACCACATGACCGAAGGGTGAGTCTGCCTCGGGCTACAGCTAGTGATAGGCAAACGATACCTGTGTTCTAGGGGGATCGAGCCGACCCGATACGGGCCGAGGTTCGAGTCTGTTCGAAGTAAGCTCGAGCAGTCATCGCGAGACCGAAGGCGCAGTTGACTCGGGCTACAGCTAGTGATGGGCGAACGATACCCGTGTTCGAGCAGGATCGAGCCGACCCGATACGCGCCGAGGTTCGAGCCTGTTCGAAGCAAGCTCGAGCTGTCACATGACCGAAGGCGGATTCTGACTCGGGGTACAGCTAGTGATGGACAAACGATACCTGTGTTCTCGCGGGATCGTGCCGACCCGATACGAGCCGAGGTTCGAGCCTGTTCGAAGCAAGCTCGAGCTGTCACATGACCACATGACCGAAGGGTGAGTCTGCCTCGGGCTACAGCTAGTGATAGGCAAACGATACCTGTGTTCTAGGGGGATCGAGCCGATCCGATACGGGCCAAGGTTCGAGTCTGTTCGAAGTAAGCTCGAGCAGTCATCACGTGACCGAAGGCGCAGTTGATTCGGGCTACAGCTAGTGATGGGCGAACGATACCCGTGTTCGAGCAGGATCGAGCCGACCCGATACGCGGCGAGGTTCAAGCCTGTTCGAAGCTAGTTCGAGCAGTCACGTGACCGAAGGCGGAGTCTAACTCGGGCTACAGCTATTGATGGGCAAACGATACCCGTGTTCGAGCGGGATCGAGCCGACCCGATACGCGCCGAGGTTCGAGCTCTCAAATACGTCAACCTCTTGTCGGTAGATTTAATGGCACGCAAGGAACTCCTGCGGAACTAACTTCCGGCACGTTGGCGTGTCCGAAAACGGTAAAAGTTGTTAGTGGGACGTAAAGCCAATAAAATTATTATTCTTTCTTGGCCCTTATATTTTTCTAGACCGATTTCCCCAGCGCTTTAAAACGAGGATGTAAGGGGTTTTTATTTCCTGTTTGGGGCCATAACCATAGAAGTAAAGAACCCCATTGTTCGTTATTGGCTTTACGAGCCACTAGCTACTTTTTCGGTTTTCGGCATCGTTTTCTTTAATTGCCCATCTTCTTCTTCGTCTTAATCTGCTTACCCTCCAGGGTCGGTTTTTCGCTCGGACTCAGCGAGGGATCCTACCTCCACCGCCTCAAGGGCAGTATCCGGGAGCTTCAGGCTTTGGGTCGGGGATACAACTGGGGAGGATGACCAGTACCTTGCCCACGCGGCCTTTCCTGTTATGCTGAACAGGGGCCCTGCGGGAGGATGGAAAGATTGGAAGGGATAGACAAGGAAGAGGGAAGGAAGCGGCCGAGACCGTAAGTTAGATACCATCACGGCAATAGCCTGGAGGAGAATTGGGCAACCACGGAAAACCACTTCGAGGATGACTGAGGTGGGAATCCAACCCACCTCTACTCAGTTGACATCCAGAGGCTGCGTGGACCCCGTTCCAGCCCTCGCACCACTTTTCAAATTTCATGGCAGAGCCGGGAATCGAACCCGGACCTCCGGGGGTGGCAGCTAATCACACTAACCACTCCACAACAGAGGCGGACTAATTGCCAATCAATTAATAAATTGATGGTTTCATAACGTAATGCTTACGCACGTAAAATCGGTATAAACTGTATACCTCAACAGTAAACTATGTAGACCCTGTCTAGGCGGACATTCTGAGCCTTTCGCCAGTCAAATGCGAGCGGCCGTCCACTGTGCTATTCATGAAAAACAAAACGGAACCTATTAAGAATATTTTACCTGCATATGTCGACGTCGTTTACGTGGAGGTGTCTCCCCCTCATTTGGAATGGTGTCATGCGACGAAGGACGAATATTATGAATTTTTAAGTATCTTATCATCGTCGATGTATTTTTACTATCGTTTTAATATTTTATCACATCGAGTGCATTTTACTCGTTTGTCTGGAAGCTCTTCAAAGTAGTCCCAAGTCCATGACCTTGTTCTACCGGCCATTGTCTGCTCTGTCTGACGTAATAACAAATTCGTCTATTATAATAATGTATTTTCTTTCTTTCTTAAACTGCATACCCTCCAGGGTCGGTTTTTCCCTCGAACTCAGCTAGGGATCCCACCTCTACCGCCTCAAGGGCAGTGTCCGGGAGCTTCAGACTCTGGGTCGGGGGATACAACTGGGGAGGATGAGCAGTACCTCGCCCGGGCGGCCTCACCTGCGTAGCCTTAAGTTAGGTACCATCCCGGCATTTGCCTGGAGAAGAAGTGGGAAACCACGGAAAACCACTTCCAGGGTGGCTGAGGTGGGAATGGAACCCACCTCTACTCAGTTGACCTCCCGAGACTGAGTGGACCCTGTTCCAGCCCTCGTGCCACTTTTCAGATTTCGTGGCAGAGCCGCGAATCGAACGCGGGCCTCCGGAGGTGGGAGCTAATCACACTAACCACTACACCACAGAGGCGGACATAATAATGTATTATTGGGAGATAGTGGGTTCGAGCCCCACCGTCGGCAGCCCTGAAGATGGTTTTCCGTGGTTTACCATTTTCACACCAGGCAAATGCTGGGGCTGTACCTTAATGCTACGGCCGCTTCCTTCCCATTCCTAGCCCTTTCCTGTCCCATCGTCGCCATAAGACCTATCTGTGTCGGTGCGACGTAAAGCCAATAGCAAATAAAATAATAATGTATTACTAATTATTAATGAGAAAATAATAGTTCGTAGCATACGAAAAACATGTTAACTATCAGTACTTGAAAGTAATGATTAACAACATTAAGCCTGCAAAACACGACAAAGTTATACAGAAACGTATTTCTGAAGAGCGGACAAAATGTAAAATGCAAAGGTACATATTAACGAAATAAATATTACCAATCTGTTGTTCGTACTGCCAGAAAGACTTAAACAAATGCTCTTTCCGTTCACTGAGAACGTTGTGTTCACCACCCCCCGCACATAAATATACTGAGTGTACCTAGTAGTAATCTAATAGGACGAATTTTCCGTCCGCGCTCCGCTTAGTCGATGTGTGGTGTCGCCTGACAGTTCGAACAAGTTCGATACGGCATCGAGCCTACGTAGCGTATCGGGCCGACTCGAGCCTGCTCGAACTTCCGTATCATTCGCCCATCACTAGGTGAAGGTCTCGCCTACAGCCAGCTTAGTACACGCTGCTAGACAAGTTCTTTTCTCTCACGCATCTCAACATGGCTACAGCCGAGCAGCTAACTGCCGTATTGCAAGCTCTACAGCAGCAACAACAGCAATTCATGCAGCAACAACAAGCGGCATTGCTCACAGCTATGCAAACTCTTTCTGTTTCTACACAGCCCTCAGCAATTCCTCCGTTCTCTGCTTTTGATCCGGCTAAGGAAGAAAGGGTCAGTCTTTTTCGCCCGCCTACAGCAACATTTCATATGCCATTCCGTCACGGATGACAAGCGCCAACGTGCACTATTTCTCAGTTCGGTTGGCAATGCTACGTGCGAATTACTACAAAAATTAAGACCAGAGGAGCAACGCTCTAAAGTGCCGTTTGCACAGCTCTTGGCCCGTATCACTGAACACTATGCTAAAGCCCCGCACATAGTGGCCGCTCGCTACAAATTTTTTCAGAGCAGAAAGCAACTGCATCAGACTCATGCTGAATGGATAGCGGAATTGCGAGGTCTAGCTAAACCCTGCCAGTTTATATGTTCCAAGGACGCCCTATACCGATTCCCTCATTCGGGATAGGGTCATTCTGCATACTCCTGAGGACAAAGTTCGTTTTGACGCTGTCAAGAAGAGTAACCCTTCTTTAGAAGACGTCCAGCGTATTGCTGCGGTATACGAACTTACTACCAAGACTGCGGCAGAAATAGCTTCTAAACACGAAGTCGCTCAAGTCTCTACTCCAGCCCGACAGTCCTCTGCTACCTTGAACCGCGCAGCCAAGTCGCTCTCTGCCAAGCATTCTTGCCCGGTTCCCTCTCGTTCTTCTCCAAGGAAGCCCACTTCTAAGAGTAAGTCGTAACTCCTGCCTTCCTGCAGAGGATGTTTCAAACATCATGAACGTCGTGCCTGTCGTTTTTTCAAAGCCACTTGTGAACGATGTAATAAAGTAGGACACATCAAGACTGTATGTCAGAGTTCGCTCCGCCCTGCTAAGACTCCTGCAGCGCGCCCGAAGCATATACAGCCCCGACAGGACATGGAAGTTGATCAGATAAATCTTATTCTTCCCACCAAGAATTCTCACAAGATCATCGTTCCTCTATCATTCTCTGATCGCTCTGTCGATTTTCAGTTAGACACTGGCTCATCTTTCTCTATCATTAACCTGGCTACATATCACGACTTAGATTCACCTTCATGCTCTCCAGCTGACATCCAACTTGATACATTTAACAAACGGAAGATTGACATTAAAGGCCAAATCACGCTTCCAGCCAGTTATAAAGGAATTCGGAAGGTCATTCCACTACTCGTAGTCAACAACTACACCGCATCGAACATTATGGACATGGATCTCTTTAATTTATTCGGCTTCCAGATTCATGACAATGTCAACGTGGTATCTACTTTGCAACCTACTTCTGATATTACGGCTCTCCTCGAGCAGTTTCCTGAAGTCTTCGACTCTACGCTCGGAACCGCCAAAATGTATACAGCTCACATACAGCTGAAATCAGGAGCTAAGCCGCGCTTTTTCAAAGCACGTCCAGTACCCTTGGCACTTCAAGACCAGGTCACTAAGGAGTTAGATAGATGGGTAGAAGCTGGAATAGTGGTACCAGTCAATTCCAGTCAATGGGCCACTCCACTAGTTGTAATCAAGAAACCTGATGGCAATGTACGACTTTGTGGTGATTTCCGATCTACGATCAACGCATAAATCGACACAGATATATTTCCAATTCCCCGTCCAGAGGACTTATTCCGTCGTCTAGCTGGTGGACAATTCTTCTCTAGAGTGGATCTTAAAGAAGACTATCTACAGCTACTTTTAGACGAAGAATCCAAGCTATTTCTCACACTCAACACTCCTATCGGACTGCTCCAGCTCCAGCGTCTCCCGTTCGGCGTCTCTTCCTCAGCGGCTATTTTTCAGCGCTCTTTAGCTCAACTCACCGCCTCCATTCCTGGTTGTGCTAACTACCTTGATGATATTATTGTGACCGGCGCAGATCATCAAGAACATCTCCATAATCTGCGCCTCCTTCTCACGAAGTTGAAAGACAATGGCCTACGAGCGAATCTCGCTAAATGCACTTTCTTTCAGCCGCAAGTTCACTACCTGGGACACATCCTCGATAAAAACGGCATTCAACCTAGCGAACGGAATGTCTCGGCGATTGTAAACATGCCTGTACCACAGAACATCAAGCAGCTCCAATCCTTCCTAGGCAAAGCGAACTACTATAACAAGTTCATTCCCCGCTTCGCTTCAGTTTCAGCTCCATTAAACGCCTTACGCAAAAAAGGTGTTAAATTTCAGTGGTCTCCGCAATACCAACAGGCCTGGCAAACGATCAACAAAGCCCTTGTTCAAGCTATTTGTTACTGCACATATCGCATTAACAATTATATTTAAGTAATTTTATAACTTATTTGTGTTTAACTTACATTATTGTGGTATTTTATTTATATTTCTTGAAATTGTGAATAGAGAGCAGCACTTGGCTTCCGGGACTGTTTTCTGGCGCAAGTGACTGGCGAGAGAAAGGGATGGGGAGAAGCGCGTCAGACAGGCCGCTAGTAACATGTGGAGACAACAGTCTCACAAAATACTAGCACAACAGTGCTAACGTTTCAGGTGCAGCCAAACCATTGGCACAATACAATTAGGAACACAAGTGTAAAGCATATTTCTAGTGTTAATTTGTGTCAGTACGTACCGCATGTGTAAATATAATTGTATATGTATAAGAAGTACGTACAGTACTAGTGCGTTTTGTAGTTCACGTACATCTGAATATATAAGTGACTTGTGTGCTCTAAATGTTTTATATACTGTATTGCCTTAATAACATTTAAGTGGTCCTCCGAAAGTGTAATTCATTGTTTTATGTGTGGTTATCATACGCGACCTCCAGAGGTAAAGTTTTGATCGGAAATAATACATTTTCATCTTGGTCAAACATTTTGGTCCTCCGGGCCGGATCCTTCGAGCTTTCATTTTATGTGACAACAAACATAGTGCATTTACAGTGACTGGATTATGCCGATAATATATTGTGATGTATCGTGGTGCAATTTATGACGCAATTCGCCACATGGCTGATTCACGCGCGAACTCACGCCGCTAAATCAGAGCTACCAACCGCGCCGGTCAAATCTTCCGCGCTGTGGAATACAACCTGTGGACTGTTGGCAGTAGCAACCCTGAGCCATATCAAGATGGCTCCTTGATGACAACAACTACTTCCCACACCTTACAAGGTCAGATCCAATTCATATCTTTATTCCTATCCTTTCATTATGGCAGAGGAGAGTATTAAAATTCTAATACGCAAACGAGGTGTAATAAAGGGCAGCGTAACACGTATTAAAAACTTCGTAGATGGGTTTAACAGTGAGCAGGGAATTGTGGCTATTATCTCTCGTAGGGAAAGTTTAGAGGAATTGAAACAAAGGTATGAGGACATTCAATCCCAGCTAGAAATCAGTGAGGAGGGAGAAACATACGAAGCAGATAGAGAAATATTTGAAGACACATATCATCAGATAAAGGTCGACATAGACAGAATAATCACCCAGCATGAAATAACAGGTCTTTCCAGACACTCCAGTCAAGGGAATATCTCAGTAAGCTATAATTACAATGGGGCGCACATCAAATTACCTACTATTACACTGAAACCATTTGGAGGCGAGTACGAAGACTGGAGGGGATTTCACGATTCCTTTGTATCTATGATCCATAACAATCAAGATTTGCATGATATACAGAAATTTCACTACCTAATTAGCAGTCTAAGAAACGAACCTCTTTCAATTGCACAAAGTCTCCCTCTATCTGCTGAAAACTACAGCATAGTTTGGCAAAGGTTAATAGACAGGTTTCAAAACAACAAATTAATTTCGTCAATCCACATAAAACGGATATTAGAGCAAGACTCGATCCAGAAAGAGAATGCCAATTCTCTCAGAGAGGCTATAAACACAAGTCAGGCCAATGTAAAAGCATTACAAGCCCTTGACTTAGATGTTTCAATTGAAGATTTATTATTGTCACAATTGTTAATCAACAAACTAGACCCAGCGACTAGGAAGGCATGGGAAATACACACTTCAGGTTCTGAGTTAGAATCTCTGGAGGTGTTGTGGACATTTTTAGAAAAGAGATGTTTAGCACTTGAGGCAATCAAGCCAGTACTCAAGTTCAACAGATTAAACAGTCGATTAGATCTACACCCAAACATCAAGTAAGCAATGTGCATGCTAGTGTTAATTACCAATGTGTACTCTGCAAGGGCTCACATTACCTATTTAAGTGCGAGTCCTTCAAAAGGCTCAATGTCCATGAGAGACATAATGTTGTGAGAGATTACAAATTATGCTTTAACTGCTTGGGCAGTAATCATAATGTCAATCAGTGCCAATCAGGCTCGTGCAAGATGTGCGGAAAGTATCACAATTCACTATTGCATTATGACACCAGACGTGACCGCAGCAGGCCAATGCTTAGCTCACGGGAAACAGAGAGAGAACACAGCTCACGCCAAGCAGTAGCTAATCACACAACCCGTTCAACAGATGTTACTCACTGCGCTGTCAAGGAATCCGATCTGTCTACAGTCTTGATATCAACAGCGATAGTCAAGGTTAAAGACATTCACGGTAATATGCATGAGGCTAGATGTCTTTTGGATTCAGGTTCTCAGACAAATTTCATGAGCGAAGAACTAGCTCAATTATTACGTCTAAGAAAACAAAAACATGTTACACCAGTAACTGGAATTAACGGTGCAGGAGTTCAAACCTCACACTGCATTACAGTTCATTTGCAATCTGCGGTCAGCCCTTTCAATGTAGATGCCACATGCTTAGTGCTACCAAAGATTACAAACAATTTGCCAAGTAGAAAAATCGACATTTCAAGATGGAATCTACCCACCAATATAAAATATGCCGACAGAAATTTCCACATTCCAAGCAAGATCGATTTGCTACTCTGTGCAGACATATTCTTTAAGGTTATATTGGAGGGCAAGAAAACTCGTGATGGGTATCCAACATTGCAGAATACGAAACTGGGTTGGGTAGTAGCTGGCCAGGCACCCATACAACACCAAGGGGAACATGCAACATCACTATTCATCCAGGTAGACCAATTAGACACACACCTTAAAAGATTCTGGGAAATAGAAGAACTGAATATGCCACCAATCACCAAAGAAGAAAGAGATTGCGAAGAACACTTCACTAAGAACACAACGCGAGATGCTACAGGAAGGTTCCGAGTTCGACTGCCACTTAAACAGACTTCATCGCAGTTAGGGAATTCATACCCTCAGGCAGTAGTGAGATTCTACAGTATTGAGAAGAAACTTAATCGTGATCCCAAATTAAGAGAAGAATATTCAGCATTCATGAATGAATATCTGAAACTTGGCCACATGAAACCGGTACCCACGTGCACTGAAGATGGAGGATACTTCATGCCACATCATGCCGTATTCAAACCAACAAGTACCAGCACTAAAACTCGTGTTGTCTTTGATGCGTCTGCTAAGACTGACAGTGGCGTATCTTTGAATGACAAGTTACTCGTAGGTCCTACCATACAAGACGACCTGCATTCTATTGTACTACGTTTCAGATCACACAAGATTGCTCTTGTCGCAGATATTACAAAAATGTATCGACAAATACAAGTTGACAACAAGGACATGAAACTACAACGAATACTATGGAGAAACACTAGCACCGAACCTCTCCAGTGTTATGAACTCACGACAGTTACTTACGGTACGGCAAGTGCTCCCTTTCTCGCTGTGAGGTGTTTGAAACAGTTAGCCGATGACGAGTCAAAGGAATTTCCACAAGCAGCAGCTGTCCTTAGAAAGGATTTTTATGTTGATGACCTCCTAACCGGAGCCAGTACTGAATCAGAAGCCATTCGTTTACAGCAAGAATTAGAGACATTACTGTTAAGAGGGAGATTTGAACTTAAGAAATGGTGTTCTAACAGCAGTAAGGTCATGTCAAAAATACCAGAAGAAAATAGAGAAACCAAATCACCACTTCAACTCGACAATGCAGACACAGTAAGAACATTGGGAATACTCTGGCACCCTTCTACGGACCAGTTTCAATTCGACATAACTGTTAAAAGGGTTTCCCATGCAACCAAGAGAAGTGTACTCTCAACTATTGCTGCAATTTTTGACCCTCTGGGCTTATTGGGTCCAGTTATTCTCTCATGCAAGGTCTTCATGCAACAACTCTGGACCTTTCAATTAAAATGGGATCAAGACCTGCCGAGTCAGCTTCTTAACACTTGGAATGCTATTTACTCGCAATTACCAGAACTTAACGACATCAAAATTGACAGGTACATTTTAAGTAAGACTAAAGTTGTAAATTGTGAATTACATGGTTTCTGCGACGCCTCTGAACGTGCTTACGGGGCTTGCGTGTACATTCGTACCACAGATGAAGAAGGGCTTATTTCATGCAATTTGATGTGTTCTAAATCAAGAGTCGCCCCACTTAAACAATTGTCAATTCCACGCTTAGAATTGTGCGGCGCTCTCCTGTTAGCAAGATTACTTAAGCGAACGTTCACGAGTCTCAACCTGGATATAAGTTCTATTCATGCGTGGACAGACTCTACAATTGTCTTACAATGGATTGCGTCACCGTCGACGAGGTGGAAAACATTCGTCGCCAACCGGGTCTCTGAAATCCAGGACACGGCAGAAAACTGCACATGGCATCATGTATCTACACAAGAGAATCCAGCTGACATATTGTCACTAGGAAGCGAGCCTCAAGCATTAAAATCACATGACCTCTGGTGGCATGGACCGTCCTGGTTGTGCCAGCCTGAAGAATTATGGCCAATCAGTACTGCAGAATGTACCTCAGAAGCACTTGAAGCCAAACCCACTACATGTGCAATCAACAGCTGCGATAATGAAGACATCACTACACGGTTTTCCTCGTTATCAAGAATGAAACGTGTCTTTGCGTACTGTAAAAGATTCATCTACAATTTACAGCACTCACATGCGAAGATTACAGGAAATCTAAGCACGGAAGAATGCAACTATGCACTACTTTGCTGTGTACGATATATTCAACACCAGGAATTTCAGAAGGAAATTCAATATCTTCAACTGAAAAAAGAAGTTGACAAGAGAAGTCAGTTAAAATCTCTCGCTCCATTTCTTGATAAAGATGAGTGTCTCAGAGTGGGCGGGCGATTACGTAATGCAGACGCAGCATATGACCAGAAACATCAGATTATGTTACCAGCGCATCACCATGTCACGAAATTAATTATTCGTGACGAACACTTAAGATTACTACATGCTAGCACACAGCTACTAGTTGCATCACTTAGAATGAAGTATTGGATTCCTCACGCCAGGACAACTGTCAAAGGTGTCATTCGCAAATGTGTGACATGTTACAGGTTCAAGGCCGAGAGCTCATCGCAATTGATGGGCCAGCTGCCTGCTGAAAGAGTTAAACCCACTCGTCCTTTCCTATATAGCGGTGTAGACTTTGCGGGACCCTTCTTCATTAAACAAGGTTCTCCACGTAGTAACACGAGAGTAAAATGTTACGTTGCACTTTTTGTCTGCTTAGCCACCAAGGCCATTCACTTGGAACTTGTAAGCAATTTAACCACCGAAGCCTTCATTGCTGCCTTAAGGAGACTGATAGCCCGGAGAGGAAAGGTACTTCAACTTCACAGTGACAATGGTTCATCATTCATCGGAGCCAGAAATCAACTTCGAGAACTTAACAAATTATTCCAATCAGAGCAACACCAACGTGAAATTGATAATGTTGGAATCCAAGAAGGATTTACCTGGAAATTCATTCCTCCACGAGCACCAAATTTCGGAGGTCTTTGGGAAGCTGGGGTGAAATCTATGAAATTTCACCTTACTAGAATTACCAAGCACGCTCACTTGACATTCGAAGAAATGACTACTCTTCTCTGTCAGATTGAATCCATTTTAAATTCACGTCCAATCACTCTCCTGAACAATGACCCAAATGACACCTCTTATCTTTCACCTGGACATTTCCTGATAGGAGAACCCATGATGGCCATACCTGAACCAGACCTAACCTTATCAAATACTTCAAGGCTTTCCAGGTGGAATCATCTTCAAAAAATGAAGGGACATTTTTGGAACAGGTGGTCATCCGACTATCTGGGCAGCTTGCAGCAACGCATGAGATGGAGGTCAGCACAGCCCAGTGTATCTACAGGAACTGTTGTCCTAATTAAGGAGGACAACACTCCACCATTGGACTGGAGACTAGGCATCATTGAGCAAACATTTCCAGGCAAGGACGGGTTGGTGAGAGTCGTTGATGTCCGTACACCCACAGGAGTTTATAGGAGACCTGTGTGCAAATTATGCCCACTCCCAATTGACTAGTGACCTCAGTGTAGTGCGTCGTCCATATTTTCTTGTGTATTTGTGCATATGTATTTATCTTTGCCTTGACAGTTTTTTTTTGTTTTGTTATTTTTGAGACAGAACTCAATGCATTACTTGTTTTATTTTCAGGGTATTTAATTTCATTGTTATTGCATTTAATTTGTAAAATGTGAGCACATTTTAAGTGGGCCGGTATGTTACTGCACATATCGCATTAACAATTATATTTAAGTAATTTTATAACTTATTTGTGTTTAACTTACATTATTGTAGTATTTTATTTATATTTCTTGAAATTGTGAATAGAGAGCAGCACTTGGCTTCCGGGACTGTTTTCTGGCGCAAGTGACTGGCGAGAGAAAGGGATGGGGAGAAGCGCGTCAGACAGGCCGCTAGTAACATGTGGAGACAACAGTCTCACAAAATACTAGCACAACAGTGCTAACGTTTCAGGTGCAGCCAAACCATTGGCACAATACAATTAGGAACACAAGTGTAAAGCATATTTCTAGTGTTAATTTGTGTCAGTACGTACCGCATGTGTAAATATAATTGTATATGTATAAGAAGTACGTACAGTACTAGTGCGTTTTGTAGTTCACGTACATCTGAATATATAAGTGACTTGTGTGCTCTAAATGTTTTATATACTGTATTGCCTTAATAACATTTAAGTGGTCCTCCGAAAGTGTAATTCATTGTTTTATGTGTGGTTATCATACGCGACCTCCAGAGGTAAAGTTTTGATCGGAAATAATACATTTTCATCTCGGTCAAACACTGTTAAACTCACTCATTTTCAGCCTGGCAAGCTCATCGCGCTAGCTACTGACGCATCAGATTACGGCGTCGGCGCCGTTCTCTCCCAGAAGGATCGTCACGGACAAGAACGCCCCATCGCCTTTGCTTCGAAGACACTTAATGAGCATCAACGTCGGTACTCCCAGATAGAAAAAGAAGCTTTAGCAATCATCTTTGGTATTCGCCGTTTCAATGAATATCTCTATGGCAACCATTTCCTGATCATTACTGATCACAAGCCTCTAGTACACTTATTCCATCCTGGTAATAAGATCCCTGAGCATTCCCTCAGAAAGCTTCAAAGATGGTCCATGTTCCTTTCTGATTATTCCTATCAGATCGCCTATCGTGCCACATCCCAGCATTGTAATGCTGATGCCCTCTCTCGCTTACCAGTCGGTCCTGATACCGCCTTCGATTCTCAAGAATCCGAATGTCTTCAGTTAGACATAGAACTCGAAGACACCGTATCCACCTTTCCTATTGACGCTACCTGCCTTGCTAAAGCTACGGATAAGGACAGTACACTTGCTACGGTACGTACTTACATCCGCAATGGTTGGCCCCTTCAGAACAAACTTCCGGCCCACCTTGCGCCTTATCATCGTATTCAGCATCGTCTTACGACTCGTGCCGGAGTTATACTCCTCGAAACCGGCACCACCTTCCGAGTGGTTATCCCACCTAGTCTACAGACACAAGTTCTCGACTTGTTACACCAAAGTCATTGGGGTATATCCCGCACTAAGCAACTGGCACGTCAACACTGCTACTGGCCTGGTATTGATGCCGCCGTCGAAAAGCTCATCCGCCATTGTGAACAATGTCAAATTAATCAGAACGCCCCGTCTTCTGATTTAGCTTCATGGCCTCCTGCTACTTCTCCATGGGAACGAGTTCACATCGATTTCGCAGGCCCTTTCCTCAATTCCATGTGGCTCATCGTCATAGATTCTCTATCGAACTTTCCCTATGTAGTGGATATGCATTCGACTACTACTACAGAAGCTACCATTCGTGCTCTTCAGAAAATATTTACAACTGAAGGCTTACCTCAAGTCCTAATTTCTGACAATGGACCGCAATTTACAGCTACTGCTTTTAAGAACTTCTGTACATATAATGGCATTCGCCATATCCTAGCACCGCCTTTTCACCCTCAATCTAATGGTGAAGCTGAACGCTTTGTACAAACTTTTAAGAAAAGTATGAAAAAAGCTGTCTCTTCAGGCTCTAAAGACCAAGCATTGTTACAACTCTTAAGCAACTACAGAACTCTGCCCGGCGCTGATAATGTCACTCCCGCACAAAAGCTCCATGGACGACCTCACAGAACTTTAACTTTCTCTGTTGCAGCCTCTCCCGGCCCAGCCTAAGACCTCGCCAACAAAGTTCACCGTCAACGACAGGGTCTACATAAGGACATTCAAGTCAAACCCGCTCTGGTTACCTGGTGTCATCCGCAGATCTTTGGGCCATCGTCTCTACGAGATTCGGACTGCTGAGAAACGCATTTGCCGCCACCAGGACCAGATACGCCTGCGCTACCGTCCATATCCGGCTATTGATTCTCTTGTTAAGCCAGATAAATCTATTGCTGAACGAGCTTTAGACCATTTAATAACCATGGGTTCCTTTCAGGACGATGCAGCGCCACTCCGCCCAGTCACAGCTTCGGACAATACAACAGAGACGTCAGAAGCTCCTGCCCAGCATCGTAGCCGACGCCAGCGCCGCCGCCGCTTCACGTCGTATCGGCGTATTTAGGAGGGGAGGGTGTTGTATGTCCTCCGCTCTCTTCGCTCAGCGCCAGCCAGCCGCACGCACGCAAGCGTGGATCATTCGAGACTCGACGCGCAGTCTTCAGTGCGCGTGTCTGTTACGTCGTGTGCAGTATATAAGGAGCTCCCTGTCTGTCACTCATGAGGATTCTCCCCAGTGTCCTGCTCCAGAATACACTGAACGTCGAACACGGAGGCTACTCCTCTTAAAAATGTGTCTCGACCAGGTAGACGGAATTCTGGTAGTATGAGGTTTCACCTCAGGTCACTACTCCACTTTCCCGTTCCTTCATCCATGTCGAGCCCCGATGTTGTATGCCACAAATCCTCAAGCTCACTCAAGCTCCGACACACACATTAGATTCTCTAATTGTGAATATAGCTTTCATTTAGTACAAGCTTATGAACTCAGACACTTCAAGTTAGAAGGAACTCTCTTAGCTAATCTATGCTAGTGCAAATGATAGTTTTCAACTATCACGAATTATATCTTTCCCAAGAACTATCTTTTCAAGATAGTAGTGAGTGTAAATACATTCAGAGTGTACATAGTGTATAGAAACAGAAACTCTCTCAAGATTAATCATCTACTTTGCTTCAAGACAACTTTATGTTTTATTCCTGTAAGTAGTATAATAGGCGGATTCGGCGGCTTCCTCCTCCTCCCGCGGGAAATTTGAATTCTGGCGGGAAATTTGAATTCTGGCTGGAAATTTGAATTTTTGGCGGGAGATTTGAATTTTGGCGCGAGATGTGAATTTGTAAACAAAGCCACGTGCTTTTTGACAGCTGTCATCGACAACAACGCATCGCTAACCTTGCTGCTGCCATCTTGACGCGCCTAAACCTCAGTGGTGCCAACTTAACCTAACTAGCGCGAGGTAAACAAATCCACGTGTTTTTTGACAGACAACAACGCATCGCTAACCTCAGTACTGCCATCTTGACGGGCCTAAACCTCAGTAGTACCAACTTAACCTAACTAGCGCGTGGTAAACAAAGCCACGTGCTTTTTGACAGCCACGTGCTTTTTTGACAGCTGTCATCCGCCATCTTTAAACCACAGAGCACTGTGCTGCCCTCTTTATCGTAGTAGATGTAAAATTCGTCACCTGTCATCGGCAGTGCTGCTATCTTGGCGGGCCTAAACCTTAGTGCTACCAACTTAACCTCACTAGCCTGAGATAAACAAATCCACGTGCAGCAGTCATCCGCCATCTTTAATCTATAGAGCACAGTGCTGCCCTCTTTAGCTACTTACCTTTGAAATGTGGTACGTCACAGCAGTCATCCGCCATCTTGCATCCGAAACCTCAGTGCTGCACTCTTTAGCTAGATACCTTTGGAAGGTAGTGGCGGCATATTCTTTATGCTCTTGTTTGGAAACAAAGCCACGTGCTTTTTTGACAGCTGTCATCCGCCATCTTTAATCCATAGAGCACCGTGCTGCCCTCTTTAGCTACTTACCTTTGAAATGTGGTACGTCACAGCTGTCATCCGCTATCTTGCATCGCAAACCTCAGTGCTGCACTCTTTAGTTTGAAATGTAGTGGCGGCAAATTCCACGTGCTCTTGTTTGGAAACAAAGCCACGTGCAGCTGTCATCCGCCAGAGAGCACCGTGCTGCCTTCTTTAGCTACTTACCTTTGAAATGTGGTACGTCACAGCTGTCATCCGCCATCTTGCATCGCAAACCTCAGTGCTGCACTCTTTAGCTAGATACCTTTGAAATGTAGTGACGGCAAATTCCACGTGCTCTTGTTTGGAAACAAACCTATGCGCTTTTTTGTCAGCTATCATCCACCATCTTTAATCTAGAGAGCACCGTGCTGCCCTCTATGTGGTGGTGGTAAATTCTACACGCTCTTGTTTGGAAACAAACCCATGTGCTTTTTTGACAGCTATCATCCGCCATCTTTAATCAATAGAGCACTGTGCTGCTATCTTGCGGGTAATTTCGTCAGCTGTCATCCACCATCTTTAATCTACAGAGCGTCGTGCTGCTCTCTGTAGTAGCGGGTAATTTGAAAAGTTCTGTTACTTGTCATCCGTCATCTTTAATCAACAAAGCTTCGTACTGCTATCTTTAGCTACATACATTTAACATGTGGTGGCGGATAATTTGAAAATAAAAAACCTTCCGTTAGCTATCATCCGCCATCTTTATTCAACAGAGCATCGTGCTGCTATCTCTAGCTACATACATTTAACATGTGGTGACGGCAATTTGAAATTCTATCTAGATGCCATCTTTAATCAACAGAGCACCGTGCTGCTATCCCTTTGAATTGTGGTGACGGATAATTTGAAATTCCGTTAGCTATCATCATTAAACATTAGTGCATTCGCTAACCTAACCTCTCATCTACTATCTTGAAGGAGATTATACGACACCTCCTCTACCACCTCCGCCTCCTCCTCCTCCTCCTCCTCCTCCTCTGTCAAGGCATAACTTTATCGAACACGCATCGCGAAGGCAAGAGTGTGCAGCGATATGCATGTTTAGACTTGCGGATTACGAAAGAAACATAACAAGACTTGAATCGAACCCTGCACGCGATACCGTTAACTTCAACATGTGATTAAAACATTGTCTGGTGTGTTCAGAACACTACATAAGTAGAATCGAACGCTGTACAACATGTTAGGGGATACCTTTGTTCTAAGAAGATCAGATTGAAACATAACAAGACTAGAATCGAACACTGCACTCGATGTCGTTAACCTTAACATGTGATCAGAACATTGATTGATGTGTTCAGATCACTAAACAAGTAGAACCGAACACTGTACAACATGTTAGGGGATACCTTTGTTCTAAGAAAATTAGATTGCAACATAACAAGACTAGAATCGAACACTACACTCGATGTCGTTAACCTTAACATGTGATCAGAACATTGATTGATGTGTTCAGATCACTAAACAAGTAGAACCGAACACTGTACAACATGTCAGGGGATACCTTTGTTCTAAGAAAATTAGATTGAAACATAACAAGACTAGAACCGAACACTGTACAACATGTTAGGGGATACCTTTGTTCTAAGAAGATCAGATTGAAACATAACAAGACTAGAATTGAACACTGCACTCGATGTCGTTAACCTTAACATGTGATCAGAACATTGATTGATGTGTTCAGATCACTAAACAAGTAGAACCGAACACTGTACAACATGTTAGGGGATACCTTTGTTCTAAGAAAATTAGATTAAAACATAACAAGACTAGAATCGAACACTGCACTCGATGTCGTTAACCTTAACATGTGATCCGATACAACATGTTAGGGGATACCTTTGTTCTAAGAAAATTAGATTGAAACATAGCAAGACTAGAATCGAACACTGTAAGAACATTGTTTGATGTGTTCAGAGCAAAAGTACAACTTCAATGATTTACCTAGTGTAAAAATCAAAAACACACACTGTGCGCATATCGCATAGCTATCTCGCCTATCACTTGCCTAGTATGAAAATCAAAAACACACTGTGCACATATCGCATAGCTAACTCGACAACACTTCAAATGATTTGCTTAGTACGAAAATAAAAAATCTATACCGCGTAGCTAACTCGTTCATCACTCTGCTAAGACGCTTAGTAATTGCAAATACACTGATATATGTCATATGAAAATCAAGAAAGCACACTGCGTAGCCAACTCGCTCGGGTCACTCGCTTAGTAATTGCAACACGACTAGAACACTGATACACGTTACTTTTTTTTCTCGAAACACATACACACACGGATAAGAATGTTGCGAGATACTACATACTTACATGGTTTTTTTTAAAAAAATAGGGGGATGAAAGATCATAAATTATATGTACACATGTTGTCTCCTCCAAGTTGTAAGACGAAATAGACGCAGTACTGCGAGTTTCCGCTCTAGCTGGCGAACGGAAGTAGCATGATATCTCAGCAAAAAAAAAAAAAAAAATATGCGTGAGCTTGCATACACGCAAGTCAGAATCGCGGTATCCATCATTGTGCCCGCCAAGATAGCAGCACTGCCGATGACAGGTGACGAATTTTACATCTACTACGATAAAGAGGGCAGCACAGTGCTCTGTGGTTTAAAGATGGCGGATGACAGCTGTCAAAAAAGCACGTGGCTGTCAAAAAGCACGTGGCTTTGTTTACCACGCGCTAGTTAGGTTAAGTTGGTACTACTGAGGTTTAGGCCCGTCAAGATGGCAGTACTGAGGTTAGCGATGCGTTGTTGTCTGTCAAAAAGCACGTGGCTGTCAAAAAACACGTGGATTTGTTTACCTCGCGCTAGTTAGGTTAAGTTGGCACCACTGAGGTTTAGGCCCGTCAAGATGGCAGCAGCGAGGTTAGCGATGCGTTGTTGTCGATGACAGCTGTCAAAAAGCACGTGGCTTTGTTTACAAATTCAAATCTCGCGCCAAAATTCAAATCTCCCGCCAAAAATTCAATTTTCCCGCCAGAATTCAAATTTCCCGCGGGAGGAGGAGGAGGCCGCCGAATCCGCCTATTATACTATTCCTGTACATACTGTAGAATTCTGTGTGAAGCAAATAAATAAGTTGTGTTCTTGTAAACCTTATCTTGTTTACAACAAAATTTATCACTCTAACTTCCACTCTTCAACAGAAATCACCATGAAACTCCGTCAGCTCACTCTGGTGGCACGATGATGATGTTGATGCTAATAATAACAGGTGGCACATTGCTACAACTGTCATGCAGAAGTGTTGCCAACATATAACATGTCGAGGAGATATCACTGGTGTCTCAAGCCTCCCTCCGTCTCAACCCTCCCCTCCTACCCCTACTTGGAAAGAGCTCTGGGAGTAGCAAAGACAGCAAAACCCAGACTTCTGTCTGAACTAGTGGATTAATGGATAAACTTGTCACTGCCTTCTATGAAGTAAGTAGTAGAACTGATTAAGGTAACACAGTAGAAATCAAATCAAATCAAATCAAATCAAATCAAATCAAATCAAATCAAATCAAATCAAATCAAATCAAATCAAATCAAATCAAATCAAATCAAATCAAATCAAATCGAATCGAATCGAATCGAATCGAATCGAATCGAATCGAATCGAATCGAATCGAATCGAATCGAATCAAATCAAATCAAATCAAATCAAATCAAATCAAATCAAATCAAATCAAATCAAATCAAATCAAATCAAATCAAATCAAATCAAATCAAATCAAATCAAATCAAATCAAATCAAATCAAATCAAATCAAATCAAATCAAATCAAATCAAATCAAATCAAATCAAATCAAATCAAATCAAATCAAATCAAATCAAATCAAATCAAATCAAATCAAATCAAATCACCATCAAATCACCATCAAATCAAATCAAATCACCATCAAATCAAATCACCATCAAATCAAATCAAATCAAATCTAATCTTTATTTGCAAATGAGGTGTCTACCTCGGTGGCAAATGGTACACTAAAATACATTATTGTCAAGCACTAGATATTAAATTTACAAGAGAAGAATATTTTTCCAAAATACAATATTATACAATTTATGCTAACAATTTTTTCTATTAAACACATAGCTCATTGTTAATAAATTTATATTGTTTACAAAATTCTACTTGTAATATCTCTACTTACAAATATAGTCAACTGATTTACAGTATGCGGAATTACTTCAAACGATATTATACAACTGGTATAAGATTAAAATTTACATTGCATTTGTTTACTTATCTATTTTTTTTTTTACCCATTCTGGAACCTAAGTAGCATAATGACCTGCTGCGTCTTAACCAGAGCCCCTTTTGCCACCACTTTTCAGAGTTCCTGAAGGGCCTTCACAGCTACCGTAGCTGTCCCAGGGCCCTCGAAGTCCCCACTCGAAGTTCTTCAAGACTATTTTGTCTCATTTGCAATGGTAGACAGGAGTTGATCAAACAAGAATCAAAATTTGGAGTTTGTGGTAATGAGACTAGCAATTCATAGTTTTATTCATAAAATATCCTGAAGTGTGATATTCCATGACACAAACAATGCATACTGTGCAATAATTTTGTGACAAATATATGATGATGAATAGTAAATGCAGAAGGTGTATATTTGATTATAGCTAGAATTCACTATTTATACTCAAATACTTTGTAGCTTAAATTGTTGTTTCTTCATTTGGAGTGGTCTCTTAGGCTCAGAGAAGAGTAGTATTTTAATTTAAAGTGTGCCAGTATGGAAATATTCCATGGACATTAGGCTGCAATATTGTGAACAAATGCTTCTCTTTCTCACTAACTCAAAACTATCAACCATCATAGCTTTTGCTTGTCAACACTAATCAGGTGTACAAAGTCAAATTCTATCATAGACTTATTGCAAGGAAACTGCATCTTTAAGGAATTAAAGGCTAAAATTCTTGCAATGGTAATATTATCCTGGAAAAACTGTTAAGACCTCACACTGAGGAAAATATTACCATGCAAGAATTTTAGGCACACACATACTGCTGCCTCTGGGTGTTGCTTATTTCAGGCCAATGAAAATGTCTTTTGGACAGTTGGGTACATTTCATCCAAGAAAGGGGCACAGATAAAAACTGCCTGATCAAAGCAAGAGTGACGAAGTTCCGTATGCAGAATATGATGAGAGCTTGAACTGTGAGTCTGCGAATGATGCAGTTAGTGAACCTGAAATGGAAGATGAATGGAGAGCATCTGCATCATTTAATGGATCAAATGGTGTCAAGAAACTCAGAATTGGACATTGTGTGATTGTCAGCTACAATGGGACCTACATCCCGGTGAACTGACACGTACAACAAAAGATGTTGCCTTTGTTAGAGCAATGAACAAAAAAAAAAAAAGAAAAGAAGTGGAGCACACTGAAAGTGGCCAGTAAGGAATGAAAGGATGGAATATTTGTTTGACAGTATCATTCAACTTATACAGAAGGCTGGATGAATGGTAATTCGAGATATATTCAATGTTCCTGAGTTAAAGCTCTGGTAATTGAAATAAAGTATCATTCTAGCAGAACCCAATGATGGCAAAATTACAAGGAAAAAAAGTATTAATCCTGAGTGGTACTGGTAGTAACTCTGAATTTCATATTACAATTTTGACTGAATCTCTTCTTGAATAAACTTGTAACTTATAATATTAATACATATGGAGACATTTTCTTGGTGTAAAACATGCCAGAAGTTAGGTATGAGTTTCAATAAATATATTTGCTGGCTTACATTCTGACAGAATGATTTCTCCACATTTTATAAGCCAGTAATACCTCTGTCACAAAGTTACTCCCAACAGCAGGGTAATTTTCTAAAGTGAACAGTGAATTATTTGAAATGTAAGAAGTCACTAATATAAAATTATAGGAAAAAAATAATTTGGGAAGTTCCAAGGTATCATATTTAGTGATGGTAGCCACTTAATGTTTCTATGCTATAAAAACACAAAATTAATATTTTCTTGTTACAGACTTTGGTATCATTTCAGCTCTATGCAAAAAACAAAATCATAAGTGTCGGTAATTTCCCTAAGATGGCATTCTGTGAAGTAATTATAATTGTAATTTGAGTAATTTCTTGTAGAGAACGTAACTTGTATATTTATAATTGAGTAAAATATTTCTCAGTTAACAGTAATTCAGCCTAATTAGGCCTGCTTTTTTCTTGTACGTTTGCCATCACTGGCTTCTGCTAGGATGATACTTTATTTTGATTACCAGAGCACCAGTGTTGCCAACAGTGGAAATGGTTCATCTACTAAATTATTGCTTGAAAACAACTAGAAACAACTAGCCACCCCTCCTTAAGCATTGGTGAGTTACAAAATACTACGAGATATCCACAAGAAAAAGTAAGTATATACTGTACTTGTAGTTCAGAGGTTAAAAGTATTAGAATTATATTTCATGATGAACTTACTTCATAATCCAAAATCCTTGATGTCTTCGATAGAAAGCACAGAGGAAGAAGCAGTAGTAGAACTTGTGTCTGATATGTTTTAACAGTCCCTACCTACTGCAATACTTTGTTTGATAGCTCTCGTGGCAGCATTGCTTGTTTCTTCTCAGTCTTGCCCGAACCAATAAAATCAAATTTATCACTTCATGTCTCATTCTATTTTTGGATTAGTTTTAAAAATTATTTACTGACTAAACATTCTCACCAATTCTACATTTTAGTATGGCAATACTAGGCATGGCAGTGCAAATGTTGTGAGCTCCTGAAATGGATTGGTGTTGCTTGCACCGCAGCATTTCATCACTTTGCACAAGACATTAACAGATTCCATAGTTTGAGACCATTTTAAAAAGAACACAATTTTCCATCTGATATATTCATCTTTGCATTTCGTCCAAGTTACATGATTCAAGAAGGAGAATCAATGACTCTGTAACAATATTTGACACTGGAAGAAGTGATCCTGAAGTGTTCCTTGCTTGCATATTTTTAAGAGAACCCCCTACACCTTAGCTCCACCTACAGTTCATATCTTCCCTTGCTCGCCTTTTCTTGGCATTACGAATGTCAATGTTAAGAACTTACATTTGAACTACTATATTTTTATACTCTCTGTTGTACTGCATATAAAACTTTAATTGAAAAACCACCAAAATATCCATTGACACAAGCATGAAGAAAGACTAGATTTCCCACTGCCCATCGCGTGTTAAAATTTATCCACTGGCAAAGAGTAATAATGCCTAGATTTAGTGGGAAAACCATTGTGTTGGCAACACTGCAGAGTGCATACCAGTTTCTCAAGTCTGGATCAAATAAATTAATATATAGACATTATTTTGATCCCATAGTAAAACAGGTTCCGTTATCAAACATTTTTTTTACATATAAAATTACATCGGGATGAGGAGCAAAAATGATCCTTAGAGTAGTGACAAATGATATCTAATACATGTTAGCCTAAATAAATCGTGATGAGGGAATAAGAATATTCCAGTTGTTATATTTAATTCATTTAAGACTTGCAACCAATGGTGGCTGATGGCATCTGAAGCCAGGTGTTGCACCAACATTTTCAATGTCGCATTTTTATATGAGAAACTTACAGAAATAACAAGAAACTCTATTGTCATTAAGTAATGAACTGCATTTCTATTAAAACTGAAATATAACCAGCCATTCAAACATGGGAAATCAGAGACAAATTATACAGTATGAATACAGTTATTCTTACCTCACTTGAATTGAAAATTTGCCGTTGTGTTTTTCATTCATGCAAACTTGTCAGTCACCTGTTGATTGAATTCTGCACTCTCCATCACCAGACTTCTTTCAATAAAAAGTATCATCAAGACCGACAATCATTCCTGGTTCATAGAGCTAAGCAGGAATGATGTCATCTCCGCATCTAATGGGGAATTGTTTCTCGATATTTGATTTGCTGGTCTTCTGCAACACCCAAGGACCGATACTGGTGAGCATGCTACTTGATGCTATACAGGCTTAGGCTTGTCCTTGCTGAAACCACATTACTCTGCGCTGTCCGCTTTGGAGTTGCCGTAAGAAAGCAAACTCCCTGAGATTGATTTGAAGCCAAAGCATTTATTGGTCCATTATAAGGCATTAGTCCATCGAACGACCAAAGCTTGATTTTAACATATTTTACAGTACATGTTAGGTTGTTAAACTAAAAAATTAGAATAAAAGGTGATGTATGAAGTGTGAAATTTTTGGGAGTTGTGCAACACTGCAACAATACTACACACCACCCTTGTTTGCAAGTGAAACTGTAGTCAAGTAGCTTGTATGTTGTTTGAAGTCACTTTAGTTTCCTGAGCAATACTTTCATCTTTCATAATACTATTACTTACTTTCAGGTCTCTTTTAATATTTTCCAAGTATGATTATACAATATTCCAAATTTTATCAGGAACAAGTATATGCACAAGTACTTCACCAAGCGAGCTGGCTACGCAGTTTGAGGCATGTTGCCGTTAGCTTGCGTTTGGGAGATGGTGGATTCGAAACCCACCATCAGCACCCCTGAAGATGGTTTACCATTTTTACAGCAGGCTTGCACGTTAATTAATCTCATGCTCACTTCCTTTTCAATCCCTGCCCTGAAAAACCTATCCGAGTCAGTGAATGTAAAATAAATTGCACCAGATGTTTAATAGATCTTTTGCAGGGACTCTCAAAATGACAGTGTTTTGTAAGTTTTTCTGGTCCTACTAGGACTCTGACCTCCTGTAGAAGTTGTCAGTTTGTAGATGAAGAGTAGAGTTTTGTAAGAATTCAATGCTGGGTTTCCCTTACTGGGAATCTTAAATAACTATAAAATATTTACGATTCAATTTCAGGGGCAGTAATACCAAAGATCCTTAGATTATTTAATATCCATAATATACTTTCACATATTGTGAAATTGGTACTGTTAACTGTGATGTCTATGGACAAACTAGTAGGTACTACTGTAGCCTATTCAAACACATTTAGGTGGGTTCATGTGTTCTTCATATAAAATGAAATCTGCCTGGAATTCAGAAAGAAAAAGATACAGGTACCACTATTGCATAAATAGGTCTCTTATTAGTTTTAACTCGCCTTTGACCATAATCAAGCTGGTTGATTGTATCAGCAAGTTTGGAAGACTTTGATATTTAAAAAAATAAAAAATAATTTTATTGATTTACCAGAACGATTCAAATACAGGCCTTAAAGAAAGATAAGTAAAAGGATACCAGTAACTAGTTACATTATGATAGTGTTTGCAAGAATCTCATGTTTTCCTATGTTGATGATGGTTAGAGGCTTAAACACATAACTGAAGAAGAATCAAAGAAAAGGCCTCAAATGTTCAATTAAAAGTAATAAAGTGGTTGATCAGTTAGCCATTCATTATTCATTCTAGAATAATTCAATTACACTACTGTTTTGAAATTCTAGTCGCATATCGTTGGAGATTTTCCAATCTGTTGAAGCTCAAAATCTATGGTAACACTTAGAACACTATAACCTGTGATGGCAGAAGTACAAGAAGAAAAAAAAAAGTAATTCAGCTCAATTACAGTTACCTACAAAAAAAAATTTTTTTTACTCAGTTACAATTTCAGATTTCTTTGTCAGCAAGTAATTAGTAAAATTACAATTACTTCACCGATTGCCAGTCCTAAGGAAATTACAGGCATTTTCTTTTGTCACATGGGGCTGGAATGTTACCAAAGTTTGCAAGGAAAAGTTTTTAAATAAATCTGACAAAGTATACGGTATACCATAGCACTTAAATATTGAGCATGAAGAGTTTTCTGGAGTTAGTACGGTACTATTACTATATCATTTATTACTTTTAGACCACAAATATTTTAGAACTAACTCCATATTCTTTTAATCACCAACAACTTATATTTCTGTCATCTCCATGGAAACAGTGCAAATGAAATCTCCTCTAATCTCTTTTCCTTTTTATATCACCTGTTTTTTTTTTTTTTTTTTTTTTTTTTGTGCTTAATCTCCATGTCACCATGGGGCTTCTACATCACTCCCCCTCTAGCGACAAGACGACTATAGAGGTGATTTCTAACATTTTGGATAGAGCCTTTAATGTAATAGTTCATTTTCTTAAAAGCATTGACACATTAAATGTGTAACATCACTGAGATTGAACATGATACCTTGAAACTTTTCAAAATTATTTTTCTCATAATTTTCACTTTTGTTAGTTAGGTACTTTTAGTATATCAAATAATTTGCCAATTGGTTCTTGAAATTCTCACTGAAAGCCTTGACCTCTTAGGGTACGTACATCTTTGCATTTGTTGAAAGGACGCTCTACAAAGGCACTTGAAGGAATACCTGCATTTAATTTTAAGAACATCTCCAGCAGTGATGGACATTGTAGGATAAGTTTGATGTCATCGGAAGTATCTCATCCTGATACTGATTTTACTGTGATAGAACTGAAAGTTATCTCATCTTCACTTATTTTTGTACCATTTCTGCTTCCATGGAATGCATATCATTTACTAGAATGAAACTATTACAATTTATTTCCAGAAATAAATTACAAGTCAAAATTACATTTTGTAAAAAGTAATGATTACAAGTGAAAATTACTGAAAAATTGCCCATTCATTACAAGTAATTTGATTATTTTACTCAATTATTTCCCAACTCCGACTATAGCATTAACCCCCTCTCCCCATGGCACTACAGCCCTGAAAGGCCTTGGCCTATCAAGTGACTGCTGCTCAGCCCAAAGGCCAGCAGACTATGGCATTAGCTACCGTTAAAAAAACATTATGTTAGTACCAGAATTTGTTATATACTTTGTACTTTGACAAACTGGAAAATCCTAAAAGTTAGCATATTAACTGAGTTGACACTATAAAAGAATAGCTTACTTCTTAACAAATTTCTAGTCAAATTCATTTCATTTACCACTGATCTGCATTTATTTTAAATTGCTGTGTTTAGAATGTTCTTCTTTTGCTTTATGTTGCACCGACACAGGTACCGGTAGGTTTTATGGCGACGATGGGATAGGAGAGTGCTAGGGGTGGGGAGGAAGTGACTGTGGCCTTAAGTAGGGTACAGCTCCAGTGTTTGCCTGGTGTGAAAAAGGGAAACCACTGAAAACCATCTTCAGGGCTGACAGTGGGATTCAAATCCACTATCTCCAGATTGCAAAGCTGGTAGCTACATGACCTAAACTACGCGGCCACTTGCTTGGTAATTAGAAATCGTCCTATTCATTTTTAATTATCACCGTCATATTTCAAACCGAATAAACAGTAGATTTTCGTTTTCATTATAGGCTAATGTCTCTGATGGTAGCTGAGAGGTCAACGACCTAGCTGGTAGTGCTGTTGACTATGAATACGATATCGGATGAAGGACACGATACGTACAGAGTTGGGAATTAATTGAGTAAAAGTTACTTGTAACGAAAACGTTTTTAGTAATTAGTACTTGTAATAGTTACTTTTCACAAAATGTCATTTTTATTCGTAATTTAAGGTACGGTACTTCTTTGGAATAAAATTGTAATCATTACATTTGCCACGGAACATGTAGTCCTGGTTCCCCCTCCCCCCCCCCCCCCCACCGACCTACTATTTCTCTATTATGACTCAATTATCGTAATCGTCTCCAATCTCCAACAAAATGCAAACAATATTTCTTAGCCCCTTTATTTTTTAAAGTTCATGGGAATATGATGTCGAAAAAGAGTACCAGTAGCAGCCTGGATTTATTATCACTGCGCCGTATTTTGTATCGCCCTCACAGATCGCTGCTATTCTGATCGGACAGAAGTTACTCACCTGTCCTTATGGGGCGCCACACTACAAGGATAGGTGCTGACATCTGTTGGGTGTGAACGTAACGCAGTGCGTTAAATGAGACGTAAGCTTTTGTACAGGGTAATGGGGTGAAGAGGGAGGGCGGACAGGCATTTAGATAATAATCTTGTCTATTGTTTGAGATCCCCTCTCTTGCTTTGATAATTGACATGATAAAGTCTCTATTAAACTTGACAAATGGGCTGTTGTTCCGTGTGTGAGGATATTACTAAACTCCTGCAGCAAAACAAAAGAGAAGGAAACTGTAGAATTAGACTCATTCGAATAAAAGTTGAATACTCATTGTATAAAATAATTAACTTTACTATTTTAACGACTTTTTGCATCGAGTCATAACATTACATCACGTAATGTATCCTTTTCCTTCATAGCAGATCACAAGTGAAGGTAATAATACAGAGTTCTTAATCCATTCACTTCTGTGGTGGTTGTTTGGTCATGAGCTCAGTAACTAAACGGATCCTTAGATATCACGAGCAAAAGTTATACGGTTGTAGGGAAACTTGAAAAGCGATTTTAGTGCCATGATGAGTAACACAAGTGACCTGATTTCTGAGAGGCGAAAGCGGGACACTATTCTGGGGTTGGGTGGCTTAAAAATGTACGGCACTAAATAGTTTAAATATACGCGGTAAGTCAGCTAAGTTGTCCACCTCAAGTAACTCGTGAAACGTTCAAGATATCGACATTCTGTCTTCACTTTCAGCAAGGGGCTCATAATCGGACTTACAGTACTTTTTCAAGGCGTCAGTGTCCGAGTCATTGACTGAATGATCAGCGTACTGGCCTTCGGTTCATAGGGCCCCGGGTTCGATTCTCGGCCGGGTCGGGGATTTTAACCTTCATTGGTTAATTCCAATGGCTCGGGGGCTGGGTCTTTGTGTTGTCACCAACATCCCTGCAACTCGCGCACCATACACAACACTATCCTCCACCACGATAACACGCAGTTACCTACACATGGCAAATGCAGCCCACCCTCATCGAAGGGTCTGCCTTACAAGGGCTGCGCTCGGCTAGAAATATCCACCTCCGGGCTGAGTGGCTCAAACGGTTGAGGCGCTGGCCTTCTGACCCCAACTTGGCAGGTTCGATCCTAGCTCAGTCCGGTCGTATTTGAAGGTGCTCAAATAGGGCCTACGACAGCCTCGTGTCGGTAGATTCACTGGCACGTAAAAGAACTCCTGTGGAACTCAATTCCAGCGTCTCCGAAAACCGCAAAAGTAATTAGTGAGACGTAAAGCAAATAACATTATTATTAGAAATATCCACACGAAATTCTATTATTTTCTGAGAGAATGGTACTTTGTTTTCTTAAATAGAACTATTATGTTTTCTACACATAGCCTTAAACCTACAAACATAACAAATTCAACACCGAGAGTATTTTGAAAATCGGACAAGGACTTCTGGAGAAAATGTTATGTATGCAAAAGTGTTTAATTTTCGAGCTGGGACTGCCCTGTTCGATCGCACTACGTATGAAACATGAGCTAACTCAGGGGCCTACTACCGTTTACCACTGATCTGCAGTGATTTGAAATTGCTGTAAATAATTAGGTTCTTCTTTTGATTTATGTTGCACCGACACAGGTAGGTCTTATGGTAACGATGGGATAGGAGAGGGCTAGGGTGTGAAGGAAGTGACTGTGGCCTTGAGTAGGGTACAGCCCCAGTAATTGCCTTGTGTGAAAATGGGAAACCGCGGAAAACCATCTTCAGGGCTGACAGTGAGATTCGAATGCAGGCAGGCCCTGGCCTTTAAGGGGCCCCGCAGACCCCTCGCAAAAAAATGTGAAAATAATACTGTATATATATCCAGTCTAATGTCACTATACACGAAAATGGTCAGGGCGGTTTTGTAGAATCAGTCGAAATAATGATTTGTTTGTACAATGTCCGCCTATGTGGTGTAGTGGTTAGTGTGATTAGTTGCCACCCCCGGAGGTCCGGGTTCGATTCCCGGCTCTGCCACGAAATTTGAAAAGTGGTACGAGGGCTAGAACGGGGTCCACTCAGCCTCGGGAGGTCAACTGAGTAGAGGTGGGTTCGATTCCCATCTCAGCCATCCTGGAAGTGGTTTTCCGTGGTTTTCCACTTCTCCTCCAGGCAAATGCCGGGATGATACCTAACTTAAGGTCACGGCCGCTTCCTTCCCTCTTTCTTGTCTATCCCTTCCACTCTTCCCGTCCCCCGCAAGGCCCCTGTTCAGCATAGCAGGTGCGGCCGCCTGGGCGAGGTACTGGTCATCCTTCCCAGTTGTATTCCCCAGACCCAGAGTCTGAAGCTCCTGGATACTGCCCTTGAGGCGGTATAGGTGGGATCCCTCGCTGAGTCTTAGGGAAAAGCAACTCTGGAGGGTAAACAGATTCAGAAAGAAAGAAAGAAAGAAAGAAAGTTTTTACAATTTGTACGTAGAGGATTTGCAACTTGGCTGCATCTAGAAGCAGGTTATTATAGCACTGGTGTAAGCAATGCTTGCCCT
This sequence comes from Anabrus simplex, assembly GCF_040414725.1. Classification (NCBI taxonomy): domain Eukaryota; kingdom Metazoa; phylum Arthropoda; class Insecta; order Orthoptera; family Tettigoniidae; genus Anabrus; species Anabrus simplex. Next base: position 616,487,229 of record NC_090265.1, on the reverse strand, counting down.
CGCTCTCTCTCGCAGCACTGCGACATGCTCCTCACAAAAATAACCTGCACCAAATTATTGAAAAATAATTACAACAATGAAAATTGATTCCAAAGTATCATATTTTATTTATAATATCTGTTGATGTTTAGTGCACCTGAGATCGTATTATGCACAAATTTCGCTAAACATTTAACTTTTGCCACACATTTATTAGAAAACAATGTGTAATGCCAATAAGAAGTTGGCGCAGTAGTTGCCGGGCTGAGTGGCTCAGACAGTTAAGGCGCTGGCCTTCTGACCCCAACTTGGCAGGTTCGGTCCTGGCTCAGTCCAGTTGTATTTGAAGATGCTCGTGTCCTGAGATTTCCTGGCACATAAAAGAACTCCTGCGGAACAAAATTCCGGCACCTCGGCCTCTCCGAAAAAGTACAGTAGTTCGTGGGACGTAAAGCAAATAACATTATTATTATTGGTGCAGTAGCAATCAGCCAACTCAGTTTCGAACGAGCTTTCTCTGCGCGAAGTTAACTCTAATACACTAGGGTTGTAAGTTGTGCGGTTTACCGAGCTCGATAGCTGCAGTCGCTTAAGTGCGGCCAGTATCCAGTATTCGGGAGATAGTTGGTTCGAACCCCACTGTCGGCAGCCCTGAAAATGGTTTTCCGTGGTTTCCCATTTTCACACCAGGCAAATGCTGGGGCTGAACCTTAATTAAGGCCACGGCCGCTTCCTTCTCACTCCTAGCCCTTTCCTACCCGATCGTCGCCGTAAGACCTCTCTGTGTCGGTGCGACGTAAAACAAGTGGCAAAAAAAAAAAGTTGTGCGGTTTGATATTTTTTAAACTTTATTTGAACAGTTTTTATTTAATTTTGATTTTTCTTTTCTAGTCGAATAAATTATTAAAACCGAGACTTCGGTATCGATTACAGAGTACGATATAGTTCTGTAGTTACTGAAAAATGACACCAATTAAGGTTAAGTACAAACATCTAAGTGGTGCATGGTTGGCAGCTCAGCCGTTAAACCATGGAGGCAGTCAAATAAAACGTATTAAAATGATGTTTTTGCCGGGCTGAGTGGCTCAGTCGGTTGAGGCGCTGGCCTTCTGACTCCAAATTGGCAGGTTCGTTCCTGGCTTAGTCCAGTGGTATTTGAAGGTGCTGAAATACGTCAGCTTCGTGTCGGTAGATTTACTGGCACGTAAAAGATCTTCTGCGGGACTAAATTCTCGCACCTCGGCGTCTCCGAAAACCGTAAAAAAGTAGTTAGTGGGACGTAAAACAAATAACATTATTATTAAAAAATATTTTTAATAATCTTACAAAAACGAAAAATTCCTTTGTTTATGTAACTTGACAGTATATTGCATTACTTCTGCTTCTTGTAATTAAATTTATATTAGTTATTTATAGGTTTTGCTATTTTCTGTTCCCGGCGGTATTTGGTTTAAGAAGCCAAGGGAGTCGTTCATTTTTCACGGCCTCCTTGGCCATTCTCTTTCTTTTGTTGATTCTTCGCCAAATCGAACCACTTCTTTTTTTCCTGATTATTGTTAAGAATGGGTGATTTGCCAAGTTGTACTTCTTCTTCAAATAATACTCACTCAACTTTTCTTTTTCTTAATTCGTTTGCCCTCCAGGGTTGGTTTTTCCCTCGGACTCAGCGAGGATTCCGACCTCCACCACCTCAAGGGCAATGTCTTGGAACATGAGACTTTGGGTCGGGGATAAAACTGGAGAGAAGGACCAGAACCTCACCCAGGCGGCCTTACCTGCTATGCTGAACAGGGGCCTTGTGGGAGGATGGGTGAATGGAAGGGATAGACAAGGAAAAGGAAAGGAAGCGACTGTGGCCTTAATTAAGGTACAACCCCAGCATTTGCCTGGTGTGAAAATGGGAAACCACGGAAAACCATCTTCAGGGCTGTCGTCAGTAGGGTTCGGACTCGCTATCTCCCGAATGCAAGCTTACAGCTGCGCGAACCTAACCGCACGGCGAGTTGCTCAGTAGGAAAGGACTAGGACCGGGAAGGCATTAATTAAAGTGAAAAATGGCAAAACGTGGAGAACCATCTTCAGGGGTGCCGACAGTAGGGTTCGAACTCACTATCTCCCGAATGCAAGCTTACAGCTGCGCGAACATAACCGCACGGCGAGTTGCTCAGTAGGAAAGGACTAGGAGCGGGAAGGCAGCGGTCATGGCCTTAATTAAAGTGAAAATGGCAAAACACGGAGAACCATCTTCAGGAACACCGATAGCAGGGTTCGAACATTAGTTAACAGCAAGCTCGTTCGGTCGTCCTCTGTAGTTTAATGTCACGATGGGATAATATTGTAGTCCCATAGAACATAGAGGAGATTGTGGATTGTAATCTACCTATAAAGTGATGTTTGTTCACGTCAAGGACGAGTGTTATGTGACTTCTTGTAGGCATTAAAGAAACGTGTATAGTGAGATTGCGCGTCATGGAAGAGTGAACGAAACATACGAAAAACGGAGACAAGGATAAACCTTTAATGATTCGCGACAATGTGTAAGTTCATTTGGCTATCTTTCAGTTAAATGCTCAGAATAAGTCAAGGCTCAACGAACATCTATTTTCGTTTCGTGTTGTAAGTTCGTAACTTCATCATGCACTTAAAATGGTTTCTTCTTTCATGCCCAACCAGGATTCGATCTCCTGCCTGGTCTCGCAGTAACTGTTAGTATTACCGGATTTCTGTAAGTCCATATGTTCGATCCTCCTCTTTATCATGAATTGAGGGCCAAAGATGGAAAACGGTGAAAGTGCCGAAATATGTGTTTTCTTGTAATAAGGGGAATTATTAGCCATGCCGCATATGGTGGTAACTTATGCATGTGCCTGAGGTAGAGCCACAGTCCAAAGTGCCCAGCTGAGTTTGGTAGGGAAGGGTGAATGTGTCAGCGTCTCACGCTGCAATTCTTCTGTGCTGTCCATTCTGTCAATGTGCTGTCATTCATGTATATTCTAATTTCTGAGCCACTTACTTAAATTAAACGTATGGAAACTAAATATTGTTGTGTAATTATATAAAATTTATTGGATGTAGTATACTTGCACTTCAAAGGCCGTATGTAATCATTAATTCCTTGTCTCCTTTGGTAGAGAAGGGTGAAAGTGTCATTGTGCTCGGGAACTCTCTTATTGGCGTTTACTCGAAAACATGTTTCTGCTACTTTCACCCTTTTCCATCTTTGGTCCTCAGTTTAAGGCTGGTCTAGAAGACATTTACTCTGTTTCATGACCAATGAATAACTGTCGTTTAGAAGTAAAAGGGCAGTATACGTAATGCTTGCAGTGTCTTGAAATGTTTTTCAACACCGACTCCCTGTGGTCCTGTAGTGCACACAATTTTTGAACTCCTACCTATCTCTGCCTACATATCATTTCTATTGTTTAAACCCCTAAATCACCGATCTCGATAGCTGCAGTCGCTTATGTGCGGTCAGTATCCATATTCGGGAGATGGTGGGTTCGAACCCCACTGTCAGCAGCCCTGAAGGTGATATTCCGTGGTTTCCCATTTTCACAGCAGGCAAATGCTTG